>NW_028270179.1:42890808-43035159 GCF_037043375.1 Chiloscyllium plagiosum
AGATACGGGGGGGGGGGGAGGAGATACGGGGGGGGGGGGGGGGGGGAGGAGATACGGGGGGGGGGGGGGGGAGGAGATACGGGGGGGGGGGGGGGGGGGAGGAGATACGGGGGGGGGGGGGGGAGGAGATACGGGGGGGGGGGGGGAGGAGATACGGGGGGGGGGGGGGGGAGGAGATACGGGGGGGGGGGGGGGAGGAGATACGGGGGGGGGGGGGAGGAGATACGGGGGGGGGGGGGGGGGGAGGAGATACGGGGGGGGGGGGGGGAGGAGATACGGGGGGGGGGGGGGGGAGGAGATACGGGGGGGGGGGGGGGGAGGAGATACGGGGGGGGGGGGGGGAGGAGATACGGGGGGGGGGGGGGGGGAGGAGATACGGGGGGGGGGGGGGGAGGAGATACGGGGGGGGGGGGGAGGAGATACGGGGGGGGGGGGGGGGAGGAGATACGGGGGGGGGGGGGGGAGGAGATACGGGGGGGGGGGGGGGAGGAGATACGGGGGGGGGGGGGGGGGGGAGGAGATACGGGGGGGGGGGGGGAGGAGATACGGGGGGGGGGGGGGGGAGGAGATACGGGGGGGGGGGGGGGAGGAGATACGGGGGGGGGGGGGGGGGAGGAGATGGGGGGGGGGGGGGAGGAGATACGGGGGGGGGGGGGGGAGGAGATACGGGGGGGGGGGGAGGAGATACGGGGGGGGGGGGGGGAGGAGATACGGGGGGGGGGGAGGAGATACGGGGGGGGGGGGGGAGGAGATACGGGGGGGGGGGGGGGGGAGGAGATACGGGGGGGGGGGGGGGGAGGAGATACGGGGGGGGGGGGGGGGAGGAGGAGATACGGGGGGGTGGGGGGAGGAGATACGGGGGGGGGGGGGGGGGAGGAGATACGGGGGGGGGGGGGGGGAGGAGATACGGGGGGGGGGAGGAGATACGGGGGGGGTGGGGGGAGGAGATACGGGGGGGGGGGGGGAGGAGATACGGGGGGGGGGGGAGGATACGGGGGGGGGGGGGGAGATACGGGGGGGGGGGAGATACGGGGGGGGGGGGGGAGATACGGGGGGGGGGGGGGAGGAGGAGATACGGGGGGGGGGGGGGAGGAGGAGATACGGGGGGGGGGGGGAGGAGATACGGGGGGGGGGAGGAGATACGGGGGGGGGGGGAGGAGATACGGGGGGGGGGGGGGGAGGAGATACGGGGGGGGGGGGGGGGAGGAGATACGGGGGGGGGGGGGGAGGAGATACGGGGGGGGGGGAGGAGATACGGGGGGGGGGGGGAGGAGATACGGGGGGGGGAGGAGATACGGGGGGGGGGGGGAGGAGATACGGGGGGGGGGGGGGGAGGAGATACGGGGGGGGGGGGGGAGGAGATACGGGGGGGGGGGGGAGGAGATACGGGGGGGGGGGGGGAGGAGATACGGGGGGGGGGGGAGGAGATACGGGGGGGGGGGGAGATACGGGGGGGGGGGGGAGATACGGGGGGGGGGGGAGGAGATACGGGGGGGGGGGGGAGGAGATACGGGCGGGGGAGATACGGGGGGGGAGATACGGGGGGGAGGGAGGGAGATACGGGGGGGAGGGAGATACGGGGGGGAGAGGGAGATACGGGGGTGGGGAGAGGGAGATACGGGGGGGGAGATGGGGGGGGAGATACTGGGGGGGGAGATACGGGGGGGAAGGAAGTAACGGGGGGGGGCAGGGAGATACGGGGGGGGCGGGGAGATACGGTGGGGGGGGGAAGGAAGTAACGGGGGGGCAGGGAGATACAAGGGGAGGGGGCGGGGATATACGGGGGGAGGGGGCGGGGAGATACGGGGGGGCGGGGAGATACGGGGGGAGGGGGCGGGGAGATACGGGGGAGGGGGCGGGGAGATACGGGGGGGCAGGGAGATACGGGGGAGGGTGTGGGGAGATACGGGGGGAGGGGGCGGGAGATACGGGGGGAGGGGGCGGGGAGATACTGGGGGGCGGGGAGATACGGGGGGGAGGGGGAGGGGGCGGGGAGATACGGGGGAGGGGGCGGGGAGATACGGGGGAGGGGGCGGGGAGATACGGGGGAGGGGGCGGGGAGATACGGGGGGGCAGGGAGATACGGGGGAGGGGGCAGGGAGATACGGGGAGGGGGCGGGGAGATACGGGGGGAGGGGGCGGGGAGATACGGGGGGCAGGGAGATACGGGGGGAGGGGCAGGGAGATACGGGGGAGGGGGCGGGGAGATACGGGGGAGGGGGCGGGGAGATATGGGGGGAGGGGGCGGGGAGATACGAGGGGGCGGGGAGATACGGGGGGCGGGGAGATACGGGGGGCGGGGAGATACGGGGGAGGGGGAGATACGGGGGGAGGGGTCGGGGAGATACGGGGAGGGGGCGGGGAGATACGGGGGAGGGGGTGGGGAGATACGAGGGGGGAGGGAGATACGGGGGGGAAGGAAGTAACGGGGGGGCAGGGAGATACGGGGGGGGCAGGGAGATACGGGGGGAGGGGGCGGGGAGATACGGGGAGGGGGCGGGGAGATACGGGGGGGGCAGGGAGATACGGGGGGGGCAGGGAGATACAAGGGGAGGGGGCGGGGAGATACGGGGGGAGGGGGCGTGGAGATATGGGGGGAGATACGGGGGAGGGGGCGGGGAGATATGGGGGGAGGGGGCGGGGAGATACGGGGCCGGGGAGATACGGGGGGAGGGGGCGGGGAGATACGGGGAGGGGGCGGGGAGATACGGGGGAGGGGGCGGGGAGATACGGGGGGAGGGGGCAGGGAGATACGGGGGGGCAGGGAGATACGGGGGGAGGGGGCAGGGAGATACGGGGGAGGGGGCGGGGAGATACTGGGGGGCAGGGAGATACGGGGGGGCAGGGAGATACGGGGGAGGGGGCAGGGAGATACGGGGGAGGTTGCGGGGAGATACGGGGGGAGGGGGCGGGGAGATATGGGGGGAGGGGGCGGGGAGATACGGGGGGGCGGGGAGATACGGGGGGCGGGGAGATACGGGGGGAGGGGGAGATACGGGGGAAGGGGGCGGGGAGATACGGGGGAAGGGGGCGGGGAGATACGGGGGAAGGGGGCGGGGAGATACGGGGGAGGGGGCGGGGAGATACGGGGGAGGGGGCGGGGAGATACGGGGAGGGGGCGGGGAGATACGAGGGAGGGGGCGGAGATACGGGGGAGGGGGCGGGGAGATATGGGGGGAGGGGGCGGGGAGATACGGGGGAGGGGGTGGGGAGATAACGGGGGAGGGGCGGGGAGATAACGGGGGAGGGGGCGGGGAGATACGGGGGGGGCGTGGAGATACGGGGGGGCGGGGAGACACGGGGGGGCGGGAAGATACGGGGGGCGGGGAGATACAGGGGGAGGGGGCGGGGAGATACAGGGGGAGGGGGCGGGGAGATACAGGGGGAGGGGCGGGGAGATACGGGGGGAGGGGGCGGGGAGATACGGGGGGAGGGGGCAGGGAGATACGGGGGGAGGGGGCGGGGAGATACGGGGAGGGGCCGGGGAGATACGGGGGAGGGGGCGGGGAGATACGGGGGGAGGGGGCGGGGAGATACGGGGGCGGGGAGATACGGGGGGGGTGGGGAGATACGGGGGAGGGGGCGGGGAGATACGGGGGAGGGGGAGGGGGCAGGGAGATACGGGGGAGGGGGCGGGGAGATACGGGGGGAGGGGGCGGGGAGATACGGGGGGAGGGGGCGGGGAGATACCGGGGGGCGGGGAGATACAGGGGGAGGGGGCGGGCAGATACAAGGGGAGGGGGCGGGGAGATACGGGGGGAGGGGGTGGGAGATACGGGGGAGGGGGTGGGGAGATACGGGGGGAGGGGGCGGGGAGATACGGGGGGAGGGGGCGGGGAGATACGGGGGAGGGGGCGGGGAGATACGGGGGGGCAGGGAGATACGGGGGAGGGGGCGGAGAGATACGGGGGAGGGGGCGGAGAGATATGGGGGGAGGCGGCGGGGAGATACGGGGGAGGGGGGCGGGGAGATACGGGGGGAGGGGGCGGGGAGATACGGGGGGAGGGGGCGGGGAGATACGGGGGGAGGGGGCGGGGAGATACGGGCGGAGGGGGCGGGGAGATACGGGGGGGCAGGGAGATACGGGGGAGGGGCGGGGAGATACGGGGGAGGGCGGAGAGATATGGGGGGAGGCGGCGGGGAGATTCGGGGAGGGGGCGGGGGGATACGGGGGAGGGGGCGGGGAGATACGGGGGGGCGGTGAGATACGGGGGAGGGGGCGGGGAGATACGGGGGGGGCGGGGAGATGCGGGGAGGCGGGGAGATACGGGGGGAGGGGGCGGGGAGATACGGGGGGAGGGGGCGGGGAGATACGGGGGGAGGGGGCGGGGAGATACGGGGGGAGGGGCGGGGAGATATGGGGGGAGGGGCGGGGAGATACGGGGGAGGGGGCGGGGAGATACGGGGGAAGGGGCGGGGAGATACGGGGGGAGGGGTCGGGGAGATAGGGGGGGCAGGGAGATACGGGGGAGGGGGCGGGGAGATACGGGGGTAGGGGGCGGGGAGATATGGAGGGAGGGGGCGGGGAGATACGGGGGCGGGGAGATACGGGGGAGGGGGCGGGGAGATACGGGGAGGGGGCGGGGAGATACGGGGAGGGGGCGGGGAGATACGGGGATGCAGGGAGATACGGGGGAGGGGGCAGGGAGATACGGGGGAGGGGGCGGGGAGATACGGGGGGAGGGGGCGGGGAGATACGGGGGGAGGGGGCGGGGAGATATGGGGGGAGGCGGCGGGGAGATACGGGGGGCGGGGAGATACGGGGGGAGGGAGCGGGAGATACGGGGGAGGGGCGGGGAGATACGGGGAGGGGGCGGGGAGATACGGGGAGGGGGCGGGGAGATACGGGGGGAGGGGGCGGGGAGATACGGGGGGGAGGGGGCGGGGAGATACGGGGGGGAGGGGGCGGGGAGATACGGGGGGAGGGGGCGGGGAGATACGGGGGAGGGGGCGGGGAGATACGGGGGAGGGGGCGGGGAGATACGGGGGAGGGGGCGGGGAGATACGGGGGGAGGGGGCGGGGAGATACGGGGGGGCGGGGAGGTACCGGGGGGGCGGGGAGATACGGGGGGAGGGGAGATATGGGGGCGGGGAGATACGGGGGGGCGGGGAGATACGGGGGTTGTGCGGGAGATACGGGGGGGCGGGGAGATACGGGGGGAGCGGGGAGATACGGGGGGAGATACGGGAGGGGGGGCGGGGAGATACGGGGGGGAGGAGATACGGGGGGAGATACGGGGGGGGAGGAGATACGGGGGGGAGAGATACGGGGGGGGAGAGATACGGGGGGGGACAGATACGGGAGGGTGGGAGATACGTGGGGGAAGATACGGGGGGGTGGGGGGAGGTACGGGAAGGGGAGATACGGGGGGTGGGGGCGGGGAGATACGGGGGGGGCGTGGAGATACGGGGGGCGGGGTGATACAGGGGGGGGCGGGGAGATACGGGGGGGCGGGGAGATACAGGGTGAGGGGGCGGGGAGATACAGGGGGAGGGGGCGGGGAGATACGGGGGAGGGGGCGGGGAGATACGGGGGGAGGGGCGGGGAGATACGGGGGGAGTGGGCGGGGAGATACGGGCGGAGGGGCGGGGAGATACGGGGGAGGGGGCGGAGAGATATGGGGGGAGGCGGCGGGGAGATACGAGGGGAGGGGGCAGGGGGATACGGGGGAGGGGGCGGGGGGATACGGGGGGGCGGGGAGATACGGGGGGAGGGGGCGGGGAGATACGGGGGGCGGGGAGATACGGGGGGGGCGGGGAGATACGGGGGGAGGGGCGGGGAGATACGGGGGAGGGGGCGGGGAGATACGGGTGGAGGGAGCGGGGAGATATGGGGGGAGGGGCGGGGAGATATGGGGGGAGGGGCGGGGAGATATGGAGGGAGGGGGCGGGGAGATACGGGGAGGGGGCAGGGAGATATGGAGGGAGGGGGCGGGGAGATACGGGGGAGGGGGCAGGGAGATACGGGGGGGGCGGGGAGATACGGGGGGAGGGAGCGGGGAGATACGGGGGGAGGGGGCGGGGAGATACGGGGGCAGGGAGATACGGGGGGGAGGGGGCGCGGAGATACGGGGGGAGGGGGCGGGGAGATATGGGGGGAGGGGGCGGGGAGATACGGGGGCGGGGAGATACGGGGGGAGGGGGCGGGGAGATACGGGGGGAGGGGGCGGGGAGATACGGGGGGGCAGGGAGATACGGGGGGAGGGGGCAGGGAGATACGGGGGAGGGGGCGGGAGATACGGGGGAGGGGGCGGGGAGATACGGGGGGAGGGGGCGGGGAGATACGGGGGGAGGGGCGGGGAGATACGGGGGGAGGGGGCGGGGAGATACGGGGAGGGGGCGGGGAGATATGGGGAGGGGGCGGGAGATACGGGGAGGAGGCAGGGAGATACGGGGGAGGGGAAGGGGGCGGGGAGATACGGGGGAGGGGGAGGGGAGATACGGGGGGGGCGTGGAGATACGGGGGGGCGGGGAGATACGGGGGGGCGGGGAGATACGGGGGGAGGGGGCGGGGAGATACGGGGAGGGGGCGGGGAGATACGGGGGAGGGGGCGGGGAGATACGGGGGAGGGGGCGGGGAGATACGGGGGGAGGGGGAGGGGAGATACGGGGGGAGATACGGGGGGGGCGGGGAGATACGGGGGGCGGGGAGATACAGGGGGAGGGGGCGGGGAGATACGGGGGGAGGGGGCGGGGAGATACGGGGGGAGGGGGCGGGGAGATTCGGGGGCGGGGAGATACGGGGGGGCAGGGAGATACGGGGCGGCGGGGAGATACGGGGATGGTGCGGGGAGATACGGGGTGTGCGGGGAGATACGGGGGGGCGGGGAGATACGGGGGGGCTGGGAGATACGGGGGGAGCGGGGAGATACGGGGGGAGATACGGGAGGGGGGGCGGGGAGATACGGGGGGGAGGAGATACGGGGGGGAGGAGATACGGGGGGGAGAGATACGGGGGGGACAGATACGGGAGGGTGGGAGATACGTGGGGGAAGATACGGGGGGGTGGGGGGAGGTACGGGAAGGGAGATACGGGGGGTGGGGGTGGGGGCGGGGAGATACGGGGGGGCGTGGAGATACGGGGGGCGTGGAGATACGGGGGGGGCGGGGAGATACGGTGGGGGCGGGGAGATACGGGGGGGCGGGGAGATACGGTGGGGGCGGGGAGATACGGGGGCGGGGAGATACAGGGGGAGGGGGCGGGGAGATACAGGGGGAGGGGGCGGGGAGATACGGGGGGAGGGGGCGGGGAGATACGGGGGGATACGGGGGTGGGGAGATACGGGGGGAGGGGGCGGGGAGATACGGGGGGGCGGGGAGATACGGAGGGGCTGGGAGATATGGGGGATGGGGCGGGGAGATACGGGGGAGGGGGCAGGGAGATACGGGGGCGCGGGGAGATACGGGGGGCGGGGAGATACGGGGGAGGGGGCGGGGAGATACGGGGGGAGGGGGCGGGGAGATACGGGGGGCAGGGAGATATGGGGGGGAGGGGGCGGGGAGATACGGGGGAGGGGCGGGGAGATATGGGGGGAGGGGGCGGGGAGATACGGGGGGCGGGGAGATACGGGGGGAGGGGCGGGGAGATACGGGGAGGGGGCGGGGAGATACGGGGGGAGGGGGCGGGGAGATACGGGGGGGCAGGGAGATACGGGGGGAGGGGCAGGGAGATACGGGGGAGGGGGCGGGGAGATACGGGGGAGGGGGCGGGGAGATACGGGGGGAGGGGCGGGGAGATACGGGGGGAGGGGCGGGGAGATACGGGGGGAGGGGGCGGGGAGATACAGGGGGAGGGGGCGGGGAGATACGGGGAGGGGGCGGGGAGATACGGGGGGAGGTGGAGGGGGCGGGGAGATACGGGGGAGGGGGCGGGGAGATACGGGGGGAGGGGGCAGGGAGATACGGGGGGAGGGGGCGGGGAGATACGGGGGGAGATACGGGGGGGGCGTGGAGATACGGGGGGCGGGGAGATACGGGGGGGCGGGGAGATACGGGGGGCGGGGAGATACAGGGGGAGGGGGCGGGGAGATACGGGGGAGGGGGCGGGGAGATACGGGGGGAGGGGGCGGGGAGATACGGGGGGAGATACGGGGGGGGCGGGGAGATACGGGGGGGCGGGGAGATACGGGGGAGGGGAGATACGGGGGGGCGGGGAGATACGGGGGGGCGGGGAGATACGGGGGTGGTGCGGGGAGATACGGGTGTGCGGGAGATACGGGGGGAGCGGGGAGATACGGGAGGAGGGGCGGGGAGATACGGGGGGGGAGGAGATACGGGGGGGAGATACGGGGGGGGAGGAGATACGGGGGGGAGAGATACGGGGGGGGACAGATACGGGAGGGTGGGAGATACGTGGGGGAAGATACGGGGGGGTGGGGGGAGGTACGGGAAGGGGAGATACGGGGGGTGGGGGGAGGTACGGGAAGGGGAGATACGGTGGGGTGGTGGGGGGGGAGATACGGGGGTGGGGGGGGAGATACGGGGGGGTGGGTGGACATACGGGTGGAGATACGGGGGGGTGGGGGGGAGAGAGATACGGGGGGGAGAGAGATACGGGGGGAGGGGGAGAGAGATACGGGGGGAGAGAGATACGGGGGGGAGAGAGATACGGGGGGGAGGGGGAGAGAGATACGGGGGGGAGAGAGATACGGGGGGGAGAGAGATACGGGGGGGAGAGAGAGATACGGGGGGGGAGAGAGAGATACGGGGGGGGGGAGAGAGAGATACGGGGGGGAGAGAGAGATACGGGGGGGTGGGGGGGAGAGAGATATGGGGGGGGTTGGGGGGAGAGAGATACGAGGGGGGAAGAGAGAGATACGGGGGGGGAGGGGAGAGAGAGATACGGGGTGGGGGAGAGAGAGATACGCGGTGGGGGAGAGAGAGATACGGGGGGGGAGAGAGAGATACGGGGGGGAGAGAGAGATACGGGGGTGGGGGATAGAGAGATATGGGGGGGGAGAGAGAGATACGGGGGGAGAGAGATACGGGGGGGAGAGAGATACAGGGAGGGAGAGAGATACGGGGGGTGAGGAGAGAGATCGGGGGGGGAGAGAGATACGGGGGGAGACAGATACGAGGGGGAGAGAGAGATACGGGGGGGGGAGAGAGAGATACGGGGGGGGGAGAGAGATACGGCCGGGGGAGAGAGATACGGGGGGGGAGAGAGATACGGGGGGGGGGAGAGATACGGGGCGGGGAGAGATACGGGGGGGAGGAGAGAGATCGGGGGGGAGAGAGATACGGGGGGGAGATACGGGGGGGGAGGAGATACGGGGGGGAGAGATACGGGGGGGGACAGATACGGGAGGGTGGGAGATACGTGGGGGAAGATACGGGGGGGTGGGGGGAGGTACGGGAAGGGGAGATACGGGGGGTGGGGGGAGGTACGGGAAGGGGAGATACGGTGGGGTGGTGGGGGGGGAGATACGGGGGTGGGGGGGGAGATACGGGGGGGTGGGTGGACATACGGGTGGAGATACGGGGGGGTGGGGGGGAGAGAGATACGGGGGGGAGAGAGATACGGGGGGAGGGGGAGAGAGATACGGGGGGAGAGAGATACGGGGGGGAGAGAGATACGGGGGGGAGGGGGAGAGAGATACGGGGGGGAGAGAGATACGGGGGGGAGAGAGATACGGGGGGGAGAGAGAGATACGGGGGGGGAGAGAGAGATACGGGGGGGGGGAGAGAGAGATACGGGGGGGAGAGAGAGATACGGGGGGGTGGGGGGGAGAGAGATATGGGGGGGGTTGGGGGGAGAGAGATACGAGGGGGGAAGAGAGAGATACGGGGGGGGAGGGGAGAGAGAGATACGGGGTGGGGGAGAGAGAGATACGCGGTGGGGGAGAGAGAGATACGGGGGGGGAGAGAGAGATACGGGGGGGAGAGAGAGATACGGGGGTGGGGGATAGAGAGATATGGGGGGGGAGAGAGAGATACGGGGGGAGAGAGATACGGGGGGGAGAGAGATACAGGGAGGGAGAGAGATACGGGGGGTGAGGAGAGAGATCGGGGGGGGAGAGAGATACGGGGGGAGACAGATACGAGGGGGAGAGAGAGATACGGGGGGGGGAGAGAGAGATACGGGGGGGGGAGAGAGATACGGCCGGGGGAGAGAGATACGGGGGGGGAGAGAGATACGGGGGGGGGGGAGAGATACGGGGCGGGGAGAGATACGGGGGGGAGGAGAGAGATCGGGGGGGAGAGAGATACGGGGGGAGAGAGATACGGGGGGGGAGAGAGATACGGGGGGGGAGAGAGATACGGGGGGGGAGAGAGATACGGGGGGGAGGAGAGAGATTGGGGGGGAGAGAGATACGGGGGGAGACAGATACGGGGGGGTGGGTGGACATACGGGGGGGGAGATACGGGGGGGTGGAGGGGAGAGAGATACGGGGGGGAGAGAGATACGGGGGGGAGAGAGATACGGGGAGGGAGGGGGAGAGAGATACGGGGGGGAGAGAGATACGGGGGGGAGAGAGAGATATGGGGGGGAGAGAGAGATACTGGGGGGAGAGAGATATATGGGGGGGGTGGGGGGAAGAGAGATATGGGGGGGTGGGGGATAGAGAGATATGGGGGGAGAGAGATACGGGGGGAGAGAGAGATACGGGGGGGTGGGGGGGAGAGAGATATGGGGGTCTGGGGGATAGAGAGATATGGGGGGGAGAGAGAGATATGGGGGGGAGAGAGATACGGGGGGAGAGAGATACGGGGGGGGAGAGAGATACGGGGGTGGAGAGAGATACGGGGGGGGAGGAGAGAGATCGGGGGTGGGAGAGAGATACGGGGGGAGACAGATACGGGGGGGGAGAGAGAGATATGGGGGGGGGAGAGAGAGATACGGGGGGGAGAGAGAGATACGGGGGGGAGAGAAATACGGGGGTGGAGAGAGAGATACGGGGGGGAGAGAGATACGGGGGGAGAGAGATACGGGGGGGAGAGAGATACGGGGGGGAGAGAGATACGGGGGGGAGGAGAGATACGGGGGGGGAGAGATACGGGGGGGAGAGATACGGGGGGAGAGATACGGGGAGAAGAGATACGGGGGGGAGATACGGGGGGGAGAGATACGGGGGGGGAGAGATACGGGGGGGGAGAGATACGGGGGGGGAGAGATACGGGGGGGAGAGATATGGGGGGGAGAGATATGGGGGGGAGGGGAGATACGGGGGGGAGATACGGGGGGAGATACGGTGGTGGAGGAGATACGGGGGGGAGATACGGGGGGTGAGATACAGGGGGGAGGAGATACGGGGGGGGAGATACGGGGTGGGAGATACGGGGTGGGAAATACGGGGGTGGGAGATACTGGAGGGGAGATACGGGGGGGGAGATACGGGGGGGAGATACGGGGGGAGAGATACGGGAGGGGAGATACGGGGGGAGAGATACGGGGGGAGATACGGGGGGGAGAGATACGGGGGAGGGGGAGATACGGGGGCGGGGGGAGATACAGGGGGGAGAGATACAGGGGGGAGATATCGGGGGAGATACAGGGGGGAGATCGGGGGGGGAGATACGTGGGGGTGAGATACGGGGGGGAGATACGGGAGGGAGAGATACGGGGAGAGAGATACGGGGGGGAGGAGATACGGGGGGAGAGATACGGGGGGGGAGAGATACGGGGGGAGGAGATACGGGGGGGAGATACTGGGGGGAGAGATACGGGGGTGGAGATGGGGGGGAGATCCGGGGGGGGGTAGATCGGGGGGGAGATACAGTGGTGGGAGATACGGGGGGGAGAGATACGGGGGGGAGAGATACGGGGGGGGGAGATACGGGGGGGAGAGATACGGGGGGAGAGATTGGGGGGGAGAGATAAGGGGGGGGAGAGATACGGGGGCGTGATACGGGGGTGGGGGTGAGAGATATGGGGGGGAGATACGGGGGGGTGGAGATACGGGGGGGAGAGATACGGGGGGGGAGAGAGATACGGGGGGGAGAGAGATACGGGGGGAGAGAGATACGGGGGGGAGAGAGATACGGGGGGGAGAGAGATACGGGGGGGGGCGAGATACGGGGGGGAGGAGGAGATACGGGGGGGAGGAGGAGATACGGGGGGGAGAGATACGAGGGGGAGGAGGAGATACGGGGGGAGAAAGGCCGGGGGGGAGATACGGGGGGGAGGAGATAAGGGGGGGAGGAGGAGATACGGGGGGGGAGATATGGGGGGGGAGAGATACGGAGGGGGGGATATACGGGGAGGGAGATATACGGGGGGGAGATATACGGGGGGAGATACTGGGGGGGAGGAGATACGGGGGAGGGGGAGATACGGGGGGAGGGGGAGATACGGGGGAGGAGATACTGGGGGGGAGGAGATACGGGGAGGAGATACGGGGGGGTGATACGTGGGGGGAAATACGGGGGGGAGATACAGGAGGGGATACGGGGGGGAGGAGATACGGGGGGTGAGGGAGAGATACGGGTGGTGGGAGGGGGAGATACGGGGGGGAGGGGGAGATACGGACGGGGGGGAGGGGGAGATACGGACGGTGGGAGGGGGAGATACGGGGGGGGAGGGGGAGATACGGGGGGAGCGGGAGATACGGGGGGGAGGGGGAGATACGGGGGGGAGGGGGAGATACAGTGGGGTAGGGGGAGATACGGGGGGGTAGGGGGAGATACGGGGTGTAGGGGGAGATACGGGGGGGAGGGGGAGATACGGGGGGGTATACTGGGAGGGGAGGGGGAGGGGAGATACGGGGCGGAGGGGGAGATACGGGGTGGGAGGAGGGGGAGATACGGGGTGGGAGGAGGGGGAGATACGGGGGGGAGGGGGAGATACGGGGGTGCGGAGGTGGAGATACGGGGGGGAGGGGGAGGGGGAGATATGGGGGGGGAGGGGGAGATACGGGGGTGTTAGGGGGAGATACGGAGGTGAGGGGGAGATACGGGGGGAGGGGGAGATATGGGGTGAGGGGAGGGGGAGATACAGGGGTGAGCGGGAGATACGTGGAGGGGGAGGGGGACATACGGGGAGGGGGAGATACTGGGAGGGGGAGGGGAGATACTGGGAGGGGGAGGGCGAGATACGGGGAGGGCGAGATACGGGGAGGGGGAGATACGGGGAGGGGGAGATAAGGGGAGGGGAGATACAGCAGGAGGGGGAGATGCATGGGAGGGAGATACAGAGGGAGGATGATACAGGGGAGGGCAGATACAGGGGGAGGTGGATACAGAAGAGAGGAGATATAGGTGGAGGGGAGATAGTGGTGGTGGGGAGATACAGGTGGAGGGGAGATACGGGGAGTGGAGATACAGGGGGTGGGGGATACAGGGGAGGGGAGATACGGGGGAGGGGATATACTGGGGGAGGGGTGATACAGGGGGAGGGGCATACATGTGGAGGGGCATACAGGGGAGGGGAGATACGGGGAGGGCGATAAGGGTTAAGGGAGATAGAGGGGGAGATGGATATAGGGTATAGAGGATACAGGTGTAGGGGATGCAGGGTGAAGGGAGATACAGGGAGGAGGGGAGATACAGGGGGTGGGGGATACAGGGAGAAGGGAGATACAGGGGAAGGGATACGGGGAGAGTGAAGATACAGGGAAGGGGAGGTACAGGGGGTAGGGGGATACAGGGGAGGGGAGATACAGGGGGTAGGGGGATACAGGGGAGGGGAGACACAGGGGGAGGGGATACAGGGGGAGGGGATACAGGGGAGGGGAGATACGGGGAGGGGAGATACAGGGGGAGGGGGATCCAAGGGGAGGGGAGATACGGGGGAGGGGATACGGGGGAGGGAAGATACAAGAGGGACAGGGCTCAGGGGAGGGGAGTTACAAGGCGGAGGTGGTACAGGCTGGAGGGGAGATACAGGGTAGGGTGATACAGGGAAGAGGAGATAGTGGGGAGGGAGGGGAGATGGGGAGAGGGAGGGGAGATGGGGGGGGTGATACAAGGTAGGAGGATACAGGGGGAGGGAGGGGAGATAGACGGGGGAGATAGAGGGGGAGGGGTGATACAGAGGATAGGGGATCCAGGGGAGAGAGTGATACAGGTGTGAGGGATATACGGGGGAGGGTAGATACAGGGGGCGGGGAGATACAGGGGGAGGAGAGGCAGAGGGGATGGGGAGTTAGAGGGGGAGGGGGATACAGAAGGTAGGTGGATACAGGGGAGAGGGGTATACTGGCGGAGGGGAAATACATGGCAGGGGAGATACAGGGGAGGGTATAGGGGGAGGGGTGATAGGGGAGGGGGATACAGGGGGAGGGGGATACAGGGGGGAGGGTGATACAGGGGGAGGGGGATACAGGGGGGAGGGGGATACAGGGGGGAGGGGGATACAGAGAGGAGGGGGATACAGGGGAGGGGGATACAGTGGGAGGGGGATACAGTGGGAGGGGGATACAGTGGGAGGGAGATACAGAGGGGAGCGGTGATACAGGGGAAGGAGGATACAGGCAGGGGGATACTGGGGATGGGGTGGTACAAGGGCAGGGGATACAGGCGGGAGGGGATACAGGGGATGGGTGATACAGGGGGAGGGAGATACGGGGAGGGGGGTTCCAGGGGGGAGGGGGGATACAGTGGAGGGGTCATACAGAGGGGAGGGAGATACAGGGGGACGGGGATACAGGGGGGAGGGGATACAGGGGTGAGGGGATACGGGGGAGGGGAGATACAGGTGGGAGGGGGATACAGGGAGGGATGATACAGAGGGGACTGGGGAGACAGGGGGAGGGGAGATACGGGGAGGGGAGATACAGGGGATAGGGGATACAGGGGAGAGGGGAGATATAGGGGATACAGGGGAGAGGGGAGATATGGGGATACGGGGGGAGGGGAGATATAGGGGATACAGGGGGGAGGGGAGATACAGGGGGGAGGGGAGATACAGGGGATAAGGGATACGGCGGGGGGAGATACAGGGGATAGGGATACAGGGGAGAGGGGGATACAGGGCAAGTGGAGATACGGGACGAGGAGAGATACAGGAGGCGAGGGGAGATACAGGGGGGAGGGGAGATACGGGGAGGGGTGATAGAGAGGGGAGGAAGGAGGAGAGGTGGGGGGAGGTGGATACAGGGTGTAGGGGATACAGGGGCGAGCGGAGATACAGGGAGGAGGGGAGATACAGGGGGAGGGGAGATACAGGGGGAGGGGAAATACAGGGGTAGGGGATACAGGGAGGGAGATACGGGAGTGGGATACAGGGGGAGGGGAGATACGTGGGAAGGGGGGATACAGGGGAAGGGGGGATACAGAGGGAGGAGAGATACAGGGGGGGTTACAGTGGAGGGGAGATACAGGGGGAGGGGATTACAGTGGAGGGGAGATACAGGGGAGGGGAGTTACAAGGGGAGGGGAGTTACAAGGGGAGGGGAGTTACAAGGGGAGGGGAGATACAGGGGAGGGGAGATACAGGGGGAGGGGGAATACAGGAGGAGGGGAAATACAGGGGAGGGGGATACAGGAGGAGGGGAGATATAGGGGAGGGGGATTCAGGGAGGGGCAATACGCGGAGGGCGATACGTGGGGAAGGGTGATACAGGGAGAGGTGGATATAGGGGGTAGTGGGATACAGGGGTGAGTGGGGATACAGGGGGGGAGCGGGGATACAGGGGGGAGCGGAGATACAGGGAGGAGGGGAGATACAGGTGGTAGGGGATACAGGGGGAGGGGAGATAGTAGGGGAGGGAGGGGAGATGGGGTGGAGGGAGGGGAGATGGAGATTGATGGGGAGGGGAGATAGAGGGGGAGGGGGTGATACAGAATATAGGGGATACTGGGGAGGGAAGATACAGGGGGAGGGGAGATACAGGGGAGGAGGAGGAGAGATAGAGAGTGAGGGGAGATAGGGGAGGGGATACAGAGGGTAAGTGGATACAGGGCAGAGGGTGATACAGGGGAGAGGGGTATACTGGGGGAAGGGAGATTCTGGATCAGTGGTGCTGGAAGAGCACAGCAATTCAGGCAGCATCCGAGGACAGGCAAAATCGACCTCGGGCAAAAGCCCTTCATCCCTGGGGGAAGGGAGATACAGGGGGAGGGGGATAGAAGGGGAGGGGTGATACGGGGAGGGGGATACAGGGGGAGGTGGATACAGGGGAGAGGGATTCAAGGGGAGGGGGATAAGGGAGGAGGGGATACAAGGGGAGGGGAAAAAGGGAGGAGTAGGATACAGGGGGGAGCGGTGATATAGGGGCAGGGGATACAGGCGGGAGGGGGATACAGGGATGGGGTGATACAGGGGTAGGGGGATACAGGCGGGAGGGGGATACAGGCGGGAGGAGGACACGGGGGTTACAGGGGGAGGGGGGATCCAGTGGAGGGGTCATACAGAGATGAGGGGAGGGGGGATACAGGGGGGACAGGGATACAGAGGAGGGGAGATACAGGGGGAGGGGAATACAGGGTAGAGGGGGATACAGGGGGGAGGGGATACGGGGGAGGGATGATACAGAGGGGACGGGGATACAGGGATATAGGGGAAAGGGGGAATACAGGAGAGGGGGATACAGGGCGAGTTGAGATACGGGGGCGAGGGGAGGTACAGGAGGTGAGGGGACATACAGGAGGAGGGGAGATATAGAGGGAAGGGAGGAGGAGAGGTAGAGGGGGAGGGGAGATACGGGGGGGTGGATACAGGGTGTAGGGGATACGGGGGAGCAGAGATATAGGGAGGAGGGGAGATACAGGGGGAGGGGGTACAGGAGGAGGGGGGATACAGGGGGACGGGGATACAGGGGGAGGGGGATACAGGTGGGAGGGGGACACGGGGGGGATACAGGGGGAGGGGAGATACGGGTAGGGGATATGGGGAGGGGAATCCAGGGGGAGGTGAGATAAAGAGTTGGGGATATGGGGGAGGGAGATATGGTGGGAGGGAGATACATGGGGAGGGGAGATACAAGGGGGAGGGGATTCGGGAGAGGAGTTACAAGGCAGAGGTGGTACAGGCTGGAGGAGAGATACAGGGGGTAGGGTGATATAGGGAGAGGGGAGATAGTGGGGGGAGGGGAGATGGAGGGAGAGGGGAGATGGAGGGAGAGGGGAGTTGGGGGGAGGGGTGATACAGAGGGTAGGGGATTCAGGGGAGGGGAGATAGTGGGGGAGATTGGGGAAGGGGAGGGAGGGGAGATGGAGAGGGAGGGGAGGGGGAGGGAAGATGGGGAGGGGTGATACAGAGGCTGGGATACAGGGGAGAGGGGTATACTGGGGAGGAGAGATACAGGGAGAGGGGAGATACAGGGGGAGGGGAGATAGAGGGGGTGGGTGATACAGGGGAGAGGGGTTTAATGGGGGAGGGATGATATAGAGAGGAGAGGAGATACAGAGGGGATGGGGATACAGGGGGAGGGGAGAAACGGGAGAGGGAATACAGGGGAGAGGGGAATACAGGGGAGAGGGGTTACAGGGCGAGTGGAGATACAGGGGCGAGGGGAGATACAGGTGGGAGGGGAGATTTGGGGAGGGGTGATACAGAGGGGGGAGGAGAGGTAGTGGGGAGGGGATATAGAGGGGGAGGGGATACAGGGGAGGGGTGATACAGAGGGGGAGGGGATACAGGGGAGGGGTGATACAGAGGGTGGGGGATACAGGAGAGAGGATGATACGGGGAGAGGGTTATACAGGGGGAGGGGAGATACAGGGGGAGAGGTGATATGGAGGAGGGGTGATACAGGGGCAGGGGGATACGGGGAGGGGTGATACAGGGGAGGGGTGATACAGGGGCAGGGGATATGGGGGAATACATGGGGAGGAGGATATGGGGGAGGGGTGATATGCGGGCGGCGGATACAGGGGGAGGGGAGATACGGGGGAGGGGAGGTACAGGTGGGAGGGGGATACGGGGGAAGGGGGATACGGGAAGGGGGATACAGGGGAGGGGGAGAGAGGATACATGGGAGGGGTGATATGGGGGGTGATACAGGGGAGGGAGATAAAGGGAGATGTGGAAGGGAGATAGGATGGGAAGGGAGATACGGGGAGGGGAGATGCAGAGGGTGGGGAGATACAGGGGGAGGGAGATACAGGGGAAGGGAGATATGGGGAGGGGAGAGACAGGGGAGGGAGGGAGATACAGGGGGAGGAATTGATAGGGGGATACTGGGGGATGGAGGGAGATAAATGGGGATATGGATGGAATACAGTGTGGGAGATACAAAGGGGGAGATGAGGGGAATACAGTGTGGGAGATACAAAGGGCGACATGGGAGGAATACAGTGTGGGAGATACAAAGGGGGATATGGGGAAATACAGTGTGGGAGATACAAAGGGGGATATGGGGGGAATACAGTGTGGGAGATATAAAGGGGGATATGGGGAAATACAGTGTGGGAGATACAAAGGGGGATATGGGGGGAATACAGTGTGGGAGATACAAAGGGGGATATGGGGGGAATACAGTGTGGGAGATACAAAGGGAAATATGGGGAAATACAGTGTGGGAGATACAAAGGGGGATATGGGGGGAATACAGTGTGGGAGATACAAAGGGGAATAGAACATCGAACAATACAGCGATGTTGTGCCGACCTGTGAACTAATCTAAGCTCGCGCCCCTACACTATCCCATCATCTTTCATGTGCTTATCCAAGGACTGTTCAAATCTCCCTAATGTGGCTGAGTTAACTACATTGGCAGGCAGGGCATTCCTCACCCTTCCCACTCTCTGAGTAAGGAACCTGCCTCTGCCATCTGTCTTAAATCTATCACCCCTCAATATGTAGCTATGTCCCCCTTGTACACGCTGACATCATCATCCTAGGGAAAAGACTCTCACTGTCTGCCCTATCTAATCCTCTGATCATCTTGTATGTCTCTATCCAATCCCCTCTTAGCCGCCTTCTCTCCAATGAGAACAGACCCAAGTCTCTCAGCCTTTCCTCATAAGACCTTATCTCCAGACCAGGCAACATCCTGGTAAATCTCCTCTGCAACTTTTCCCATCCTTCCATATCCTTCCTGTAATGGGGCGACCAGAACTGGACACCATATTCCAAGTGTGGCCGCACCAGCGTTTTGTATAGTTGCAGCATGATATCGCGGTTCCGGAACTCAATCCTTCTATGAATGAAACCTAACACACTGTATGCCTCCTTAACAGCACTATCCACCTGGGTGGTAACTTTCAGGGACCTATGTACATGGACTCCAAGATCCCTCTGCACATCCACACTACCAAGAATCTTTCCATTGACCCAGTACTCTGCCTTCCTGTTATTCTTCCCAAAGTGCATCACCTCACATTTAGCTGCATTGAACTCCATTTGCCACCTCTCAGCCCAATTCTGCAGTTTATCCAAGTCCCCCTGCAACCTGTAACATTCTTCCAAACTGTCCACTACTCTGCCGATTTTAGTGTCGTCTGCAAATTTACTAACCCATCCACCTATGCCTGTGTCTAAATCATTTATAAAAATGACAAACAGCAGTGGTCCCAAAACTGACCCTTGTGGCACACCACTAGTAACCGGACACCAGGCTGAATATTTTCCATCAACCACCACCCGCTGCCTTCTTTCAGAAAGCCAGTTTCTAATCCAAACTGCTAAATCACCCTCAATCCCATGCCTCTGCATTTTCTCCAACAGCCTACCATGTGGAACCTTATGAAAGGCTTTACTGAAGTCCATGTATACCACGTCAACTGCCCTACCCTCATCTACATGCTTGGTCACCTTCTCAAAAAACTCAGTGAGGTTTGTGAGACAGGACCTGCCCTTGACGAAACCATATTGACTATCTGAAGTCAGATTGTTGATTGCTAGATAATTATAAATCTTATCTCTTATAATCCTTTCCAAAACCTTTCCTACAACATAAGTAAGGCTCACTGGTCTATAATTACCTGGGTCATCTCTGCTGCTCTTCTTGAACAAGGGCACAACATTTGCAATCCTCCAGTCCTCTGGTTCTAAACCTGTAGACAATGCTGACTCATATATTAAAGCCAAAGGCTCTGCTGTCTCCTCCCTAGTTCCCAGAGAATCCTCGGATAAATCCCATCCGGCCCAGGGGACTTGACTACTTTCACTTCTCCTAGAATTGATAACACCTGTTCGTAACTAACCTCAATCCTTTCTAGTTTAATATCTCATACCTCATTCTTCTCCTCTACAATATTCTCCTTTTCCTGAGTGAACACCGATGAGAAATGTTCGTTTAGCACCTCTCTGATCTCCACAGGGTCCACACACAATTTCCCACTTCTGTCTTTGATTGGCCCTATTCCTACCCTAATCATCCTTTTATTCCTCACATACCTATAGAAAGCTTTAGGGTTCTCCTTTATTCTATTTGCTAAAGACTGCTCGTGTCCTCTCTTTGCTCTTCTTAACTCTCTCTTTAAATCCTCCCTCGCTGATCTGTAACTCTCCATTGCCTCATCAACACATAAGCCTCCTTCTTCTTCGTAACAAGAGATACAATTTCTGTCGTAAACCATGGTTCCCTTACATTATCACTTCCTCCCTGCCTGACAGGGACACACCTATCAAGGACACACAATATCTGTACCTTAAACCAGCTCCACATTCCCATTGTCCCCATCCCCTGCATTTTGCTACCCTATTTATGCATCCTAATTCCTGCCTAATCGCATTATAATTGCCCTTGTCCCATCGATAACTCTTGCCCTGCGGCATGTACCTGTCCCTTTCCATCGCTAAACTAAATGTAACTGAATTATGGTCACACTCTCCAAAGTGCTCACCTACAACTAAATCAAACACCTGGCCTGGTTCATTCCCAAGCACCAGGTCCAGTGTGGCCTCCCCTCTTGTCGGCCCTTCGACACACTGTGTCAGGAAACCCTCCTGTACACATTGGACAAAAACTGATCCATCTGAGATTTATAACATTTCCAGTCAATGTTGGGGAAGTTAAAGTCCCCCCATAATGACCACCCTGTTCCTTTCACTCCTACCCAGAATCATTTTGCCGATCCCCTCCCCAACATCCCTGGAACTCTGCGGAGGCTGATAAAAAAACTCCAAGCAGTGTGACCTCTCCTCTCCTGTTTCTAACCTCAGCCCACAGTACCACAGTAGACAAGTCCTCATCAAAAGTTCTCTCAGCCACCGTTATATTATCCTTGACTAATAAGGCCACACCTCCCCCTCTTTTATCACCTTGCATGTTCCTAATGAATATTGGGCATCATACCGTGTGAGAGATACAAAGGAGGTGAAATACACTGGGGAAGACACAAAGGGGGATATGGGGGAATACAGTGTGGGAGATACAAAGGGAAATATGGGGAAATACAGTGTGAGATACAAAGGGGGATACGGGAGGAATACAGTGTGGGAGATACAAAGGGGGAGATGGGAGGAATACAGTGTGGGAGATACAAAGGGGAATATGGGCGAATACAGTGTGGGAGATACAAAAGGGGATATGGGTGAATACAGTGTGGGAGATACGAAGGGTGATATGGGGGAATACAGTGTGAGAGATACAAAGTGGGATATGGGGAAATACTGTGTGGGAGATACAAAGCAAAATATGGGGAAATACAGTGTGGGAGATACAAAGGGGGAGATGGGAGGAATACAGTGTGGGGGATACAAAGGGGGAGATGGGAGGAATACAGTGTGGGGGATACAAAGGGGGAGATGGGAGGAATACAGTGGGGGAGATACAAAGGGGGAGATGGGAGGAATACAGTGGGGGAGATACAAAGGGGGATATAGGAGGAATACAGTGGGGGAGATACAAAGGGGGATATAGGAGGAATACAGTGGGGGAGATACAAAGGGGGAGATGGGAGGAATACAGTGGGGGAGATACAAAGGGGGATATAGGAGGAATACAGTGGGGGAGATACAAAGGGGGATATAGGAGGAATACAGTGGGGGAGATACAAAGGGGGATATAGGAGGAATACAGTGGGGGAGATACAAAGGGGAATATGGGCAGAATACTGTGTGGGAGTTATAAAGGGGGATATGGGGAAGATACTAAGGGAAATTTAGGGGGAATACAGTGTGGGAGATACAAAGGGGAATATGGGCAGAATACTGTGTGGGAGATATAAAGGGGGATATGGGGAAGATACTAAGGGAAATTTAGGGGGAATACAGTGTGGGAGATACAAAGGGGAATATGGGCAGAATACTGTGTGGGAGATACAAAGGGGGATATGGGGAAGATACTAAGGGAAATTTAGGGGGAATACAGTGTGGGAGATACAAAGGGGAATATGGGCAGAATACTGTGTGGGAGATACAAAGGAGGATATGGGGAAATACAGTGTGTGAGATACAAAGGGGAATATGGGGGAATACAGTGTGTGAGCTAGAAAGGGGGATATGGGAGGAATACAGTGTGTGAGATACAAAGGGGGAGATGGGAGGAATACAGTGTGGGAGATACAAAGTGTGATATGGGGGAATACAGTGTGGGAGATACAAAGGGGGACATGGGAGGAATACAGTGTGGGAGATACAAAGGGGGATATGGGGGAATACAGTGTGTGAGATACAAAGGGGGATATGGGAGGAATACAGTGTGGGAGATACAAAGGGGGAGATGGGAGGAATACAGTGTGGGAGATACAAAGGGGGATATGGGGAAATACAGTGTGTGAGATACAAAGGGGGATATGGGAGGAATACAGTGTGGGAGATACAAAGGGGAATATGGGGGAATACAGTGTGGGAGATGCAAAGGGGAATATGGGGGAATACAGTGTGGGAGATACAAAGGGGACCATGGGGGGAATACAGTGTGGGAGATACAAAGGGGAATATGGGGGAAATACAGTGTGGGAGATACAAAGGGGAGATGGGAGGAATACAGTGTGGGAGATACAAATGGGGAGATGGGAGGAATACAGTGTGGGAGATACAAAGGAGGATATGGGAGGAATACAGTGTGGGAGATACAAAGGAGGAAATGGGGAAATACAGTGTGGGAAATACAAAGGGGGAGATGGGAGGAATACAGTGTGGAAGATACAAAGGGGAATATGGGAGGAATAGAGTGTGGGAGATACAAAGGGGGAGATGGGAGGAATACAGTGTGGGAAATGCAAAAGTGAATATGGGGGAATACAGTGTGGGAGTTACAAAGGGGGATATGGGGAAATACAGTGAGGGAGATACAAAGGGGGATATGGGAGGAATACAGTGTGGGAGATACAAAGGGGGATATGGGAGGAATACAGTATGGGAGATACAAAGGGGGATATGGGAGGAATACTGTGTGGGAGATACAAAGGGGGATATGGGAGGAATACAGTGTGTGAGCTAGAAAGGGGGATATGGGAGGAATACAGTGTGGGAGATACAAAGGGGGATATGGGGAAATACAGTGTGTGAGATACAAAGGGGGATATGGGAGGAATACAGTGTGGGAGATACAAAGGGGGAGATGGGAGGAATACAGTGTGTGAGATACAAATGGGGAGATGGGAGGAATACAGTGTGGGAAATGAAAAGATGAATATGGGGGAATACAGTGTGGGAGATACAAAGTGTGATATGGGGGAATACAGTGTGGGAGATACAAAGTGGGATATGGGGAAATACAGTGTGGGAGATACAAAGCAAAATATGGGGAAATACAGTGTGGGAGATACAAAGGGGGATATGGGGAAATACAGTGTGTGAGATACAAAGGGGTATATGGGAGGAATACAGTGTGGGAGATACAAAGTGGGAGATGGGAGGAATACAGTGTGGGAAATGAAAAGATGAATATGGGGGAATACAGTGTGGGAGATACAAAGGGGGATATGGGGGAATACAGTGTGGGAGATACAAAGCGGGATATGGGGAAATACAGTGTGGGAGATACAAAGCAAAATATGGGGAAATACAGTGTGGGAGATACAAAGGGGGATATGGGAGGAATACAGTGTGGGAGATACAAAGGGGGGTATGGGGAAATACAATGTGGGAGATGCAAAGGGGAATATGGGGGAATACAGTGTGGGAGATACAAAGAGGGATATAGGAGGAATACAGTGTGGGAGATACAAAGGGGAATATGGGGGAATACAGTGTGGGAGATGCAAAGGGGAATATGGGGGAATACAGTGTGGGAGATACAAAGGGGAATATGGGGGAATACAGTGTGTGAGATACAAAGGGGGATATGGGGGGAATACAGTGTGGGAGATACAAAGGGGGATATGGGGGGAATACAGTGTGGGAGATACAAAGGGGAGATGGGAGGAATACAGTGTGGGAGATACAAATGGGGAGATGGGAGGAATACAGTGTGGGAGATACAAAGGAGGATATGGGAGGAATACAGTGTGGGAGATACAAAGGAAGAAATGGGGAAATACAGTGTGGGAAATACAAAGGGGGAGATGGGAGGAATACAGTGTGGAAGATAAAAAGGGGAATACGGGAGGAATAGAGTGTGGGAGATACAAAGGGGGAGATGGGAGGAATACAGTGTGGGAAATGCAAAAGTGAATATGGGGGAATACAGTGTGGGAGTTACAAAGGGGGATATGGGGAAATACAGTGAGGGAGATACAAAGGGGGATATGGGAGGAATACAGTGTGGGAGATACAAAGGGGGATATGGGAGGAATACAGTATGGGAGATACAAAGGGGGATATGGGAGGAATACTGTGTGGGAGATACAAAGGGGGATATGGGAGGAATACAGTGTGTGAGCTAGAAAGGGGGATATGGGAGGAATACAGTGTGGGAGATACAAAGGGGGATATGGGGAAATACAGTGTGTGAGATACAAAGGGGGATATGGGAGGAATACAGTGTGGGAGATACAAAGGGGGAGATGGGAGGAATACAGTGTGTGAGATACAAATGGGGAGATGGGAGGAATACAGTGTGGGAAATGAAAAGATGAATATGGGGGAATACAGTGTGGGAGATACAAAGTGTGATATGGGGGAATACAGTGTGGGAGATACAAAGCGGGATATGGGGAAATACAGTGTGGGAGATACAAAGCGGGATATGGGGAAATACAGTGTGGGAGATACAAAGCAAAATATGGGGAAATACAGTGTGGGAGATACAAAGGGGGATATGGGAGGAATACAGTGTGGGAGATACAAAGGGGGGTATGGGGAAATACAATGTGGGAGATGCAAAGGGGAATATGGGGGAATACAGTGTAGGAGATACAAAGAGGGATATAGGAGGAATACAGTGTGGGAGATACAAAGGGGAATATGGGGGAATACAGTGTGGGAGATGCAAAGGGGAATATGGGGGAATACAGTGTGGGAGATACAAAGGGGAATATGGGGGAATACAGTGTGGGAGATACAAAGGGGGATATGGGGGGAATACAGTGTGGGAGATACAAAGGGGGATATGGGGGGAATACAGTGTGGGAGATGCAAAGGGGAATATGGGGGAATACAGTGTGGGAGATACAAAGGGGAATATGGGGGAATACAGTGTGGGAGATACAAAGGGAAATATGGGGAAATACAGTGTGTGAGATACAAAGGGGGATACGGGAGGAATACAGTGTGGGAGATACAAAGGGGAATATGGGGGAATACAGTGTGGGAGATACAAAGGGAAATATGGGGAAATACAGTGTGGGAGATACAAAGGGGGAGATGGGGGAATACAGTGTGGGAGATACAAAAGGGGATATGGTGAATACAGTGTGGGAGATACGAAGGGTGATATGGGGGAATACAGTGTGGGAGATACAAAGTGGGATATGGGGAAATACAGTGTGGGAGATACAAAGCAAAATATGGGGAAATACAGTGTGGGAGATACAAAGGGGAATATGGGGGAATACAGTGTGGGAGATACAAAGGGGGATATGGGAGGAATACAGTGTGGGAGATACAAAGGGGGATATGGGAGGAATACAGTGTGGGAGATACAAAGGGGGATATGGGAGGAATACAGTGTGGGAGATACAAAGGGGAATATGGGGGAATACAGTGTGGGAGATACAAAGGGGAATATGGGGGGAATACAGTGTGGGAGATACAAAGGGGAATATGGGGGGAATACAGTGTGGGAGATGCAAAGGGGAATATGGAGGAATACAGTGTGGGAGATACAAAGGGGAATATGGGGGAATACAGTGTGGGAGATACAAAGGGAAATATGGGGAAATACAGTGTGTGAGATACAAAGGGGGATACGGGAGGAATACAGTGTGGGAGATACAAAGGGGAATATGGGGGAATACAGTGTGGGAGATACAAAGGGAAATATGGGGAAATACAGTGTGGGAGATACAAAGGGGGAGATGGGGGAATACAGTGTGGGAGATACAAAAGGGGATATGGTGAATACAGTGTGGGAGATACGAAGGGTGATATGGGGGAATACAGTGTGGGAGATACAAAGTGGGATATGGGGAAATACAGTGTGGGAGATACAAAGCAAAATATGGGGAAATACAGTGTGGGAGATACAAAGGGGAATATGGGGGAATACAGTGTGGGAGATACAAAGGGGGATATGGGAGGAATACAGTGTGGGAGATACAAAGGGGGATATGGGAGGAATTCAGTGTGGGAGATACAAAGGGGGATATGGGAGGAATACAGTGTGGGAGATACAAAGGGGAATATGGGGGAATACAGTGTGGGAGATACAAAGGGGAATATGGGGGGAATACAGTGTGGGAGATACAAAGGGGAATATGGGGGGAATACAGTGTGGGAGATACAAAGGGGGGGATGGGAGGAATACAGTGTGGGGATTCAAAGGGGAATATGGGGGAATACAGTGTTGGAGATACAAAGGGGGATGTAGGAGGAATACAGTGTGTGAGATACAAAGGGGGATATGGGGGGAATACAGTGTGTGAGATAAAAAGGGGAGATGGGAGGAATGCAGTGTGGGAGATACAAAGTGTGATATGGGGGAATACAGTGTGGGAGATACAAAGGGGGAGATGGGAGGAATACAGTGTGGGAGATACAAAGGGGGATATGGGGGAATACAGTGTGTGAGCTAGAAAGGGGGATATGGGAGGAATACAGTGTGTGAGATACAAAGGGGGAGATGGGAGGAATACAGTGTGGGAAATGAAAAGGGGAATATGGGGGAATACAGTGTGGGAGATACAAAGGGGGAGATGGGAGGAATACAGTGTGGGAGATACAAAGGGGGATATGGGGAAATACAGTGTGTGAGATACAAAGGGGGATATGGGAGGAATACAGTGTGGGAGATACAAAGGGGAATATGGGGGAATACAGTGTGGGAGATGCAAAGGGGAATATGGGGGAATACAGTGTGGGAGATACAAAGGGGAACATGGGGGGAATACAGTGTGGGAGATACAAAGGTGAATATGGGGGAAATACAGTGTGGGAGATACAAAGGGGAGATGGGAGGAATACAGTGTGGGAGATACAAATGGGGAGATGGAAGGAATACAGTGTGGGAGATACAAAGGAGGATATGGGAGGAATACAGTGTGGGAGATACAAAGGGGGAAATGGGGAAATACAGTGTGGGAAGTACAAAGGGGGAGATGGGAGGAATACAGTGTGGAAGATACAAAGGGGAATACTGGAGGAATACAGTGTGGGAGATACAAAGGGGGAGATGGGAGGAATACAGTGTGGGAAATGCAAAAGTGAATATGGGGGAATACAGTATGGGAGTTACAAAGGGGGATATGGGGAAATACAGTGAGGGAGATACAAAGGGGGATATGGGAGGAATACAGTGTGGGAGATACAAAGGGGGATATGGGAGGAATACAGTGTGGGAGATACAAAGGGGGATATGGGAGGAATACTGTGTGGGAGATACAAAGGGGGATATGGGAGGAATACAGTGTGTGAGCTAGAAAGGGGATATGGGAGGAATACAGTGTGGGAGATACAAAGGGTGATATGGGGAAATACAGTGTGTGAGATACAAAGGGGGATATGGGAGGAATACAGTGTGTGAGATACAAAGGGGGAGATGGGAGGAATACAGTGTGGGAGATACAAAGGGGAATATTGGGGGGATACAGTGTGTGAGATACAAAGAGGGATATGGGAGGAATACAGTGTGGGAGATACAAAGGGGGAGATGGGAGGAATACAGTGTGTGAGATACAAATGGGGAGATGGGAGGAATACAGTGTGGGAAATGAAAAGATGAATATGGGGGAATACAGTGTGGGAGATACAAAGGGGAATATAGGAGGAATACAGTGTGGGAGATACAAAGGGGGATATGGGGAAATACAGTGTGTGAGATACAAAGGGGTATATGGGAGGAATACAGTGTGGGAGATACAAAGGGGGAGATGGGAGGAATACAGTGTGGGAAATGAAAAGATGAATATGGGGGAATACAGTGTGGGAGATACAAAGGGGGATATGGGGGAATACAGTGTGGGAGATACAAAGCAAAATATGGGGAAATACAGTGTGGGAGATACAAAGCGGGATATGGGAGGAATACAGTGTGGGAGATACAAAGGCGGATATGGGGAAATACAATGTGGGAGATGCAAAGGGGAATATGGGGGAATACAGTGTGGGAGATACAAAGGGGAATATGGGGGAATACAGTGTGGGAGATACAAAGGGGGATATAGGGGGAATACAGTGTGGGAGATACAAAGGGGAATATGGGGGAATACAGTGTGGGAGATACAAAGGGGGATATAGGGGGAATACAGTGTGGGAGATACAAAGGGGAATATGGGGGAATACAGTGTGGGAGATGCAAAGGGGAATATGCGTGAATACAGTGTGGGAGATGCAAAGGGGAATATGGGGGAATACAGTGTGGGAGATACAAAGGGGGATATGGGGGGAATACAGTGTGGGAGATACAAAGGGGGATATGGGGGGAATACAGTGTGGGAGATGCAAAGGGGAATATGGGGGAATACAGTGTGGGAGATACAAAGGGGGATATGGGGGGAATACAGTGTGGGAGATACAAAGGGGAATATGGGGGAATACAGTGTGGGAGATACAAAGGGAAATATGGGGAAATACAGTGTGAGATACAAAGGGGGATACGGGAGGAATACAGTGTGGGAGATACAAAGGGGGAGATGGGAGGAATACAGTGTGGGAGATACAAAGGGGAATATGGGGGAATACAGTGTGGGAGATACAAAAGGGGATATGGGTGAATACAGTGTGGGAGATACGAAGGGTGATATGGGGGAATACAGTGTGAGAGATACAAAGTGGGATATGGGGAAATACTGTGTGGGAGATACAAAGCAAAATATGGGGAAATACAGTGTGGGAGATACAAAGGGGAATATAGGAGGAATACAGTGTGGGAGATACAAAGGGGGATATGGGAGGAATACAGTGTGGGAGATACAAAGGGGGATATGGGAGGAATACAGTGTGGGAGATACAAAGGGGGATATGGGAGGAATACAGTGTGGGAGATACAAAGTGTGATATGGGGGAATACAGTGTGGGAGATACAAAGGGGAATATGGGGGGAATACAGTGTGGGAGATACAAAGGGGGGGATGGGAGGAATACAGTGTGGGGATTCAAAGGGGAATATGGGGGAATACAGTGTTGGAGATACAAAGGGGGATGTAGGAGGAATACAGTGTGTGAGATACAAAGGGGGATATGGGGGGAATACAGTGTGTGAGATAAAAAAGGGAGATGGGAGGAATGCAGTGTGGGAGATACAAAGCGAAATATGGGGAAATACAGTGTGTGAGATACAAAGGGGAGATGGGAGGAATACAGTGGGGGAGATACAAAGGGGAATATGGGGGAATACAGTGTGTGAGATACAAAGGGGGATATGGGAGGAATACAGTGTGTGAGATAAAAAGGGGAGATGGGAGGAATACAGTGTGTGAGATACAAAGTGGAATGGGAGCAATGCAGTGTTGGAGATACAAAGCGAAATATGGGGAAATACAGTGTGAGAGATACAAAGGGGGATATGGGGGAATACAGTGTGGGAGATACAAAGGGGGAGATGGGAGGAATGCAGTGTGGGAGTTACAAAGCGAAATATGGGGAAATACAGTGTGAGAGATACAAAGGGGGGTATGGGGGAATACAGTGTGGGAGATACAAAGGGGGAGATGGGAGGAATGCAGTGTGGGAGATACAAAGGGGAATATGGGAGATACAGAGGGGCAGATAGCGAGAGATACAGAGGGGCAGATATGGAGGATACAGAGGGGAAGGTGATAATACAGCTGGGGAGATGGGGGAATATAAGGGGGAGATACAAAGAGATGGGGGAATATAGTGGGCGAGATACAAAAGTAGATATAGGGAGCATACAGTCAGGGAGATACAAAGTGGATATTGGGGGAATACAAAGGGGTTATAGGGCCAATACAGAGTGGGAGATAGGGGAAATACAGTGGAGAAGATACAGAGGGGGAAATACAAAGGGGGAATACAAAATGGGAGATACAGAGGGAGAGATGCATAGGGGCAGATAGGGAGAGATACAGATGGCAGATACAGAGGGATACATAGGGGCAGGTACGGAGAGATACATAGGGGCAGATAGGGAGAGATACAGAGGGCAGATACGGAGGGATACATAGGGGCAGATACTGAGGGATACAGAGGGCCAGGTATGGAGAGATACATAGGGGCAGACAGGGAGGACCCAGAGGGGGAGATACGGAGAGATACATAGGAGCAGATAGGGAGGATACAGAGGGGCAGATACAGAGAGATACAGAGGGGCAGGTGATAATACAGCTGGGGAGATGGGGAATATAAGGGAGAGATACAGGGGGCAGATAGGGGGAATACAGAGGGGCAGATAGGGAGAGATACAGAGGGGCAGATAGGGAGGATACAGAGGGGCAGATACAGGGAATACAGAGGGGCAGGTGATAATACAGCTGGGGAGATGGGGAATATAAGGGAGAGATACAGGGGGCAGATAGGGGGAATACAGAGGGGCAGATAGGGAGAGATACAGAGGGGCAGATAGGGAGGATACAGAGGGGCAGATACAGGGAATACAGAGGGGCAGGTGATAATACAGCTGGGGAGATGGGGAATATAAGGGAGAGATACAGGGGGCAGATAGGGGGAATACAGAGGGGCTGATAGGGAGAGATACAGAGGGGCAGATAGGGAGGATACAAAGGGGCAGATACGGGGAATACAGAGGGGCAGATAGGGGAATACAGAGGGACAGATAGGGAGAGATACAGAGGGGCAGATAGGGGGAATACAGAGGGGCAGATTGGGGAATACAGAGGGGCAGGTAGGGGGATACAGAGGGGCAGGTAGGAGGATACAGAGGGGCAGATAGGGGGAATACAGAGGGGCAGATAGGGAGAGATACAGAAGGGCAGATGGGGGAATACAGAGGGGCAGATAGAGATACAGAGGGGCAGATACGGGGAATACAGAGGGGCAGATAGGGGGATAAGGAGGGGCAGATAGGGAGAGATACAGAGGGGCAGATAGGGGGAATACAGAGGGGCAGATTGGGGAATACAGAGGGGCAGGTAGGGGGATACAGAGGGGCAGGTAGGAGGATACAGAGGGGCAGATAGGGGGAATACAGAGGGGCAGATAGGGAGAGATACAGAAGGGCAGATGGGGGAATACAGAGGGGCAGATAGAGATACAGAGGGGCAGATACGGGGAATACAGAGGGGCAGATAGGGGGATAAGGAGGGGCAGATAGGGAAAGATACGGAGGGGCAGATATGGGGAATACAGAGGGGCAGATAGGGGGAATACAGAGAGGCAGATAGGTGGAATACGGAAGGGCACATAGAGAGAGATACAGAGGGGCAGATAGGGGGAATACAGAGGGGCAGATAGGGGGAGATACAGAGGGGCAGATATGGGGAATACAGAGAGAGATACAGAGGGGCAGATATGGGGAATACAGAGGGGCAGATGGGGGATAAGGAGGGGCAGATAGGGAGAGATACAGAGGGGCAGATATGGGGAATACAGAGGGACAGATAGGGAGAGATACAGAGGGGCAGATAGGGGGAATACAGAGAGGCAGATAGGGGGAATACAGAGAGGCAGATAGAGAGAGATACAGAGGGGCAGATATGGGGAATACAGAGAGGCAGATAGAGAGAGATACAGAGGGGCAGATAGGGGGAATACAGAGGGGCAGATAGGGGGAGATACAGAGGGGCAGATATGGGGAATACAGAGAGAGATACAGAGGGGCAGATATGGGGAATACAGAGGGGCAGATGGGGGATAAGGAGGGGCAGATAGGGAGAGATACAGAGGGGCAGATATGGGGAATACAGAGGGGCAGATAGGGAGAGATACAGAAGGGCAGATGGGGGAATACAGAGGGGCAGATAGAGATACAGAGGGGCAGATACGGGGAATACAGAGGGGCAGATAGGGGGATAAGGAGGGGCAGATAGGGAAAGATACAGAGGGGCAGATATGGGGAATACAGAGGGGCAGATAGGGGGAATACAGAGAGGCAGATAGGTGGAATACGGAAGGGCACATAGAGAGAGATACAGAGGGGCAGATAGGGGGAATACAGAGGGGCAGATAGGGGGAGATACAGAGGGGCAGATATGGGGAATACAGAGAGAGATACAGAGGGGCAGATATGGGGAATACAGAGGGGCAGATGGGGGATAAGGAGGGGCAGATAGGGAGAGATACAGAGGGGCAGATATGGGGAATACAGAGGGACAGATAGGGAGAGATACAGAGGGGCAGATAGGGGGAATACAGAGAGGCAGATAGGGGGAATACAGAGAGGCAGATAGAGAGAGATACAGAGGGGCAGATATGGGGAATACAGAGAGGCAGATAGAGAGAGATACAGAGGGGCAGATAGGGGGAATACAGAGGGGCAGATAGGGGGAGATACAGAGGGGCAGATATGGGGAATACAGAGAGAGATACAGAGGGGCAGATATGGGGAATACAGAGGGGCATATGGGGGATAAGGAGGGGCAGATAGGGAGAGATACAGAGGGGCAGATATGGGGAATACAGAGGGACAGATAGGGAGAGATACAGAGGGGCAGATAGGGGAAATACAGAGAGGCAGATAGGGGGAATACAGAGAGGCAGATAGAGAGAGATACAGAGGGGCAGATATGGGGAATACAGAGAGGCAGATAGAGAGAGATACAGAGGGGCAGATAGGGGGAATACTGAGGGGCAGGTAGGGGGAGATACAGAGGGGCAGATGGGGGAATACAGAGGGGCAGGTAGGGGGAATACAGAGGGGCATATGGGGGATACGGAGGGGCAGATGGGGAGAGATACAGAGGGGCAGATAGGGAGGATACGGAGGGGCAGATAGGGAGAGATACAGAGGGGCAGATGGGGGAATACAGAGGGGCAGATGGGGGAATACAGAGAGGCAGGTAGGGGGACTACAGGGGGCAGATAGGGAGAGATACAGAGGGGCAGATAGGGGGAATACAGAGGGGCAGATGGGGGATACAGAGGGGCAGATAGAGAGATACAGAGGGGCAGATAGGGGGAATACAGAGGGGCAGATGGGGGAATACAGAGAGGCAGGTAGGGGGACTACAGAGAGTCAGATAGGGAGAGATACAGAGGGGCAGATAGGGGGAATACAGAGGGGCAGATAGGGAGAGATACAGAAGGGCAGATGGGGGAATACAGAGGGGCAGATAGAGATACAGAGGGGCAGATACGGGGAATACAGAGGGGCAGATAGGGGGATAAGGAGGGGCAGATAGGGAAAGATACGGAGGGGCAGATATGGGGAATACAGAGGGGCAGATAGGGGGAATACAGAGAGGCAGATAGGTGGAATACGGAAGGGCACATAGAGAGAGATACAGAGGGGCAGATAGGGGGAATACAGAGGGGCAGATAGGGGGAGATACAGAGGGGCAGATATGGGGAATACAGAGAGAGATACAGAGGGGCAGATATGGGGAATACAGAGGGGCAGATGGGGGATAAGGAGGGGCAGATAGGGAGAGATACAGAGGGGCAGATATGGGGAATACAGAGGGACAGATAGGGAGAGATACAGAGGGGCAGATAGGGGGAATACAGAGAGGCAGATAGGGGGAATACAGAGAGGCAGATAGAGAGAGATACAGAGGGGCAGATATGGGGAATACAGAGAGGCAGATAGAGAGAGATACAGAGGGGCAGATAGGGGGAATACAGAGGGGCAGATAGGGGGAGATACAGAGGGGCAGATATGGGGAATACAGAGAGAGATACAGAGGGGCAGATATGGGGAATACAGAGGGGCAGATGGGGGATAAGGAGGGGCAGATAGGGAGAGATACAGAGGGGCAGATATGGGGAATACAGAGGGGCAGATAGGGAGAGATACAGAAGGGCAGATGGGGGAATACAGAGGGGCAGATAGAGATACAGAGGGGCAGATACGGGGAATACAGAGGGGCAGATAGGGGGATAAGGAGGGGCAGATAGGGAAAGATACAGAGGGGCAGATATGGGGAATACAGAGGGGCAGATAGGGGGATAAGGAGGGGCAGATAGGGAAAGATACAGAGGGGCAGATATGGGGAATACAGAGGGGCAGATAGGGGGAATACAGAGAGGCAGATAGGTGGAATACGGAGAGGCAGATAGGGGGAATACAGAGAGGCAGATAGAGAGAGATACAGAGGGGCAGATATGGGGAATACAGAGAGGCAGATAGAGAGAGATACAGAGGGGCAGATAGGGGGAATACTGAGGGGCAGGTAGGGGGAGATACAGAGGGGCAGATGGGGGAATACAGAGGGGCAGGTAGGGGGAATACAGAGGGGCATATGGGGGATACGGAGGGGCAGATGGGGAGAGATACAGAGGGGCAGATAGGGAGGATACGGAGGGGCAGATAGGGAGAGATACAGAGGGGCAGATGGGGGAATACAGAGGGGCAGATGGGGGAATACAGAGAGGCAGGTAGGGGGACTACAGGGGGCAGATAGGGAGAGATACAGAGGGGCAGATAGGGGGAATACAGAGGGGCAGATGGGGGATACGGAGGGGCAGATAGAGAGATACAGAGGGGCAGATAGGGGGAATACAGAGGGGCAGATGGGGGAATACAGAGAGGCAGGTAGGGGGACTACAGAGAGTCAGATAGGGAGAGATACAGAGGGGCAGATAGGGAAAGATACAGAGAGGCAGATAGGGAGGATACAGAGGGGCAGATAGGGAATGATACAGAGGGGCAGATAGGGAGGATACAGAGGGGCAGATAGGGAGTGATACAGAGGGGCAGGTGGTAATACATGCTGGGGAGATGTGGGAATATAAGGGGGAGATACAGGGAATAATGACGGGAATACACAGTGGGACAGATGGGGATAGACTGTGGAAGAGATGGGGGAAGTACTGAGGAGATAGGGAAGATACAGAGGCAGAAATAGGGGAAATACAGAGGGGGAAGTACAGAGGGGGAGATAGGAGGAATATTGAGAGGGAGATACAGAGGGAGAAGTAGGGGGAATACTGAGGGGGAGATAGGGGAGATACAGATGGGGAGATAGGAGGAATATCGAGAGGGAGATGGGGGAACAGAGGGACAGATAGCAGAATACTGGGGAGGAGATACAGAAGGGGAGATGGAGGATTATGAGGGGGAGATCAGGACATTATGGGGGGGGTTGATTCAGAGGGAGAGTTAAGGGGATACAGACTGGGGGATACAGAGTGGGAGATAAGGGAAACACAGTGGGAGGGGTACAGAGAGGGAGATAGGGGAGATACAGAGGGGGAGATGGGAGAAATACAGGGGTGAAGATATTGAGAGACAGAAGAGGAATACAGTGGGGGAGTACAAAGGGGAGAATATACTACAGAGATAGGGGGAAAAAGAGGGCGAGATACAAAGGGGATATGGGACAATACAGTGGAGGAGATACAAGGTGGGGATATAGGGTTAATACAGGGGGGGAGATAGAGTGGGAAATTTGGGGGAATATAGTGGGTGAGATACAAAGGGGATATTGAGGGAAATACAAAGGGGTTATAGGGCCAATACAGAGTGGGAGATAGAGGGAATATCGTGGGGAAGATACAGAGGGGGAAATACAAAATGGGAGATGCCGTGGCAGAGGTACAGAGGGGCAGATAGAGGGAATACAGAGGGGGAATTAAGGGGAATACTGAAGGAGAGATGGGGGAATACTGAGGGGAGGTACAGAGGGCAGATGGGGGAATACAGAAGGAGAGATACAAAGGGTAAAAGAGGGGGAATACTGTGGGGGAGATACAAAGGGGGAGAGAGGGGGAATACTGTGGGGGAGATACAAAGGGGAAGAGAGGGGGAATACTGTGGGGGAGATACAAAGGGTAAAAGAGGGGGAATACTGTTGGGGAAGATACAAAGGGGAAGAGAGGGGGAATACTGTGGGGAAGATACAAAGGGGGAGAGAGGGGGATACTGTGGGGGAGATACAAAGGGGGAGAGAGGGGGATACTGTGGGGGAGATACAAAGGGGGAGAGAGGGGGAATACTGTGGGGGAGATACAAAGGGGGAGAGAGGGGGAATACTGTGGGGGAGATACAAAGGGGAAGAGAGGGGGAATACTGTGGGGGAGATACAAAGGGGAAGAGAGGGGGAATACTGTGGGGAAGATACAAAGGGGAAGAGAGGGGGATACTGTGGGGGAGATACAAAGGGGGAGAGAGGGGGAATACTGTTGGGGAAGATACAAAGGGGGAGAGAGGGGGAATACTGTGGGGGAGATACAAAGGGGGAGAGAGGGGGAATACTGTGGGGAAGATACAAAGGGTAAAAGAGGGGGAATACTGTGGGGGAGATACAAAGGGTAAAAGAGGGGGAATACTGTGGGGGAGATACAAAGGGGGAGAGAGGGGGAATACTGTGGGGAAGATACAAAGGGGGAGAGAGGGGGAATACTGTGGGGGAGATACAAAGGGGAAGAGAGGGGGAATACTGTGGGGAAGATACAAAGGGGAAGAGAGGGGGATACTGTGGGGGAGATACAAAGGGGGAGAGAGGGGGAATACTGTTGGGGAAGATACAAAGGGGGAGAGAGGGGGAATACTGTGGGGGAGATACAAAGGGGGAGAGAGGGGGAATACTGTGGGGAAGATACAAAGGGTAAAAGAGGGGGAATACTGTGGGGGAGATACAAAGGGTAAAAGAGGGGGAATACTGTGGGGGAGATACAAAGGGGGAGAGAGGGGGAATACTGTGGGGAAGATACAAAGGGGGAGAGAGGGGGAATACTGTGGGGGAGATACAAAGGGGGAGAGAGGGGGATACTGTGGGGGAGATACAAAGGGGAAGAGAGGGGGAATACTGTGGGGGAGATACAAAGGGGGAGAGAGGGGGATACTGTGGGGGAGATACAAAGGGGGAGAGAGGGGGAATACTGTGGGGGAGATACAAAGGGGGAGAGAGGGGGAATACTGTGGGGGAGATACAAAGGGGGAGAGAGGGGGAATACTGTGGGGGAGATACAAAGGGGGAGAGAGGGGGAATACTGTGGGGGAGATACAAAGGGGGAGAGAGGGGGAATACTGTGGGGGAGATACAAAGGGGGAGAGAGGGGGAATACTGTGGGGGAGATAGAGGGAATACATTAATAGCACAGAGGTGGAATGATTGGAGGGTGTCAAGCTCCTGGGAGTGGGCCATCCACAACAAGCTTTCTCGGACACTTCACGCGGCGGACGTACTGGTCACAAAGGCCCAGCGATGTTCCCTCTCCCCCCCCTACCCCTCAGGCCTCGCTGTCAGGGAAAGGCCGCCAGCATTCTCAATGATCCACCCCACCCCCCCCCGGCAGTGTTTCTCTACCACCCTCTACCATCGGGGGAGAAGGTACAGAAACCTGCACACACCCACCAGCCGGGTTCACAACGGCTTCTACCCTCCTGTGGTTAGGATACCGAATGGCCTCACAACCCCCTAACATTCGCCTGTCCCTGTGCTTTTGGCTTTGCCGCTGTTGACCTATTACTGACTTATCTACGCGGTTTATCTCAGTGACCTGCCCGTATCGCTCACAAGGCAAAGCTTTTCCCTGCGTCTCGGGACACGGGACGATAAACTCAATCCAATACAATACAGGGGGGCAGGCACAGGGGGGCAGGTACAGGGGGGCAGGTACAGGGGGGCAGGCACAGGGGGGCAGGCACAGAGGGGCAGGTACAGGGGGGCAGGTACAGGGGGGCAGGTACAGAGGGGCAGGTACAGGGGGGCAGGCACAGGGGGGCAGGCACAGAGGGGCAGGTACAGGGGGGCAGGTACAGGGGGGCAGGTACAGAGGGGCAGGCACAGGGGGGCAGGCACAGGGGGGCAGGCACAGGGGGGCAGGCACAGGGGGGCAGGCACAGAGGGGCAGGTACAGGGGGGCAGGTACAGAGGGGCAGGTACAGGGGGGCAGGCACAGGGGGGCAGGTACAGGGGGGCAGGCACAGGGGGGCAGGCACAGAGGGGCAGGTACAGGGGGGCAGGTACAGGGGGGCAGGTACAGAGGGGCAGGCACAGGGGGGCAGGCACAGGGGGGCAGGCACAGAGGGGCAGGTACAGGGGGGCAGATACAGGGGGGCAGACACAGAGGGGCAGGTACAGGGGGGCAGGTACAGAGGGGCAGGTACGGGGGGCAGGCACAGGGGGGCAGGCACAGAGGGGCAGGTACAGAGGGGCAGGTACAGGGGGGCAGGCACAGGGGGGCAGGCACAGAGGGGCAGGTACAGGGGGGCAGGTACAGGGGGGCAGGTACAGAGGGGCAGGCACAGGGGGGCAGGCACAGGGGGGCAGGCACAGGGGGGCAGGCACAGAGGGGCAGGTACAGGGGGGCAGATACAGGGGGGCAGGTACAGAGGGGCAGGCACAGGGGGGCAGGCACAGGGGGGCAGGCACAGGGGGGCAGGCACAGAGGGGCAGGTACAGGGGGGCAGGTACAGGGGGGCAGGCACAGGGGGGCAGGAACAGAGGGGCAGGTACAGAGGGGCAGGCACAGGGGGGCAGGCACAGGGGGGCAGGTACAGAGGGGCAGGTACAGAGGGGCAGGCACAGAGGGGCAGGTACAGGGGGGCAGGTACAGGGGGGCAGGTACAGGGGGGCAGGTACAGGGGGGCAGGAACAGAGGGGCAGGTACAGAGGGGGCAGGTACAGAGGGGCAGGTACAGAGGGGCAGGCACAGGGGGGCAGGTACAGAGGGGCAGGTACAGAGGGGCAGGCACAGGGGGGCAGGTACAGAGGGGCAGGTACAGGGGGGCAGGTACAGAGGGGCAGGCACAGAGGGGCAGGCAAAGGGGGGCAGGTACAGAGGGGCAGGTACAGAGGGGCAGGCACAGAGGGGCAGGTACAGGGGGGCAGGTACAGGGGGGCAGGCACAGGGGGGGAGGAACAGAGGGGCAGGTACAGAGGGGGCAGGTACAGAGGGGCAGGTACAGAGGGGCAGGCACAGGGGGGCAGGTACAGAGGGGCAGGTACAGAGGGGCAGGTACAGAGGGGCAGGCACAGGGGGGCAGGTACAGAGGGGCAGGTACAGGGGGGCAGGTACAGAGGGGCAGGCACAGGGGGGCAGGCACAGGGGGGCAGGCACAGGGGGACAGGCACAGGGGGGCAGGTACAGAGGGGCAGGTACAGAGGGGCAGGCACAGGGGGGCAGGCACAGAGGGGCAGGCACAGAGGGGCAGGTACAGAGGGGCAGGCACAGGGGGGCAGGCACAGGGGGGCAGGTACAGAGGGGCAGGTACAGGGGGGCAGGCACAGAGGGGCAGGCACAGAGGAGCAGGTACAGAGGGGCAGGAACAGAGGGGCAGGTACAGAGGGGCAGGTACAGAGAGGCAGGTACAGAGAGGCAGGTACAGGGGGGCAGGAACAGAGGGGCAGGCACAGGGGGGCAGGTACAGGGGGACAGGTACAGGGGGGCAGGTACAGGGGGGCAGGCACAGATGGGCAGGTACAGGGGGGCAGGCACAGGGGGACAGGTACAGAGGGGCAGGTACAGAGAGGCAGGTACAGGGGGGCAGGCACAGAGGGGCAGGTACAGAGGGGCAGGCACAGGGGGGCAGACACAGGGGAGCAGGTACAGAGAGGCAGGTACAGAGGGGTAGGTACAGAGGGGCAGGAACAGGGGGGCAGGTACAGAGAGGCAGGTACAGAGGGGCAGGTACAGAGTGGCAGGTACAGAGAGGCAGGTACAGAGGGGCAGGTACAGGGGGGCAGGCACAGAGGGGCAGGCACAGGGGGGCAGGCACAGGGGGCAGGTACAGAGGGGCAGGCACAGGGGGGCAGGCACAGGGGGGCAGGCACAGGGGGGCAGGCACAGGGGGCAGGTACAGAGGGGCAGGCACAGAGGGGCAGGCACAGAGGGGCAGGTACAGAGGGGCAGGCACAGACGGGCAGGTACAGGGGGGCAGGTACAGGGGGACAGAAACAGAGGGGCAGGCACAGAGGGTCAGGCACAGGGGGGCAGGAACAGAGGGGCAGGTACAGGGGGGGCAGGCACAGAGGGTCAGGCACAGGGGGACAGGAACAGGGGGGCAGGCACAGAGGGGCAGGTACAGGGGGGCAGGCACAGGGGGGCAGGTACAGAGGGGCAGGTACAGAGAGGCAGGTACAGAGGGGCAGGTACAGAGGGGCAGGCACAGAGGGGCAGGTACTGGGGGGCAGGCACAGAGGGGCAGGTACAGAGGGGCAGGTACAGGGGGACAGGTACAGAGGGGCAGGCACAGAGGGGCAGGTACAGAGGGGCAGGTACAGGGGGGCAGTTACAGAGGGGCAGGTACAGGGGGACAGGCACAGAGAGGCAGGCACAGGGGGCAGGTACAGGGGGGCAGGTACAGAGGGTCAGGCACAGAGGGGCAGGCACAGGGGGGCAGGTACAGGGGGACAGGTACAGGAGGACAGGTACAGAGAGGCAGGTACAGAGGGGCAGGTACAGAGGGGCAGGTACTGAGGGGCAGGTACAGGGGGCAGGTACAGAGAGGCAGGTACAGAGGGGCAGGTACAGAGAGGCAGGTACAGAGGGGCAGGTACAGAGGGGCAGGTACTGAGGGGCAGGTACAGTGGGGCAGGAACAGAGGGGCAGGCACAGGGGGGCAGGTACAGGGGGACAGGTACAGGGGGCAGGTACAGAGAGGCAGGTACAGGGGGACAGGTACAGGGGGCAGGTACAGAGAGGCAGGTACAGAGGGGCAGGTACAGAGGGGCAGGTACAGAGGGGCAGGCACAGGGGGGCAGGCACAGAGGGGCAGGTACTGAGGGGCAGGTACAGAGAGGCAGGTACAGAGGGGCAGGCACAGAGAGGCAGGTACAGAAGGGCAGGCACAGAGGGGCAGGTACTGAGGGGCAGGTACAGAGGGGCAGGTACTGAGGGGCAGGTACAGGGGGCAGGTACAGAGAGGCAGGTACAGAGGGGCAGGTACAGAGGGGCAGGCACAGAGAGGCAGGTACTGGGGGGCAGGCACAGGGGGACAGGTACAGGGGGGCAGGCACAGAGAGGCAGGTACAGGGGGGCAGGCACAGAGGGGCAGGTACAGAGGGGCAGGTGCTGAGGGGCAGGTACAGGGGGCAGGTACAGAGAGGCAGGTACAGAGGGGCAGGTACTGGGGGGCAGGCACAGAGGGGCAGGCACAGAGGGGCAGGTACAGAGGGGCAGGCACAGAGGGGCAGGCACAGGGGGGCAGGTACAGGGGGGCAGGCACAGAGGGGCAGGCACAGGGGGGCAGGCACAGGGGGGCAGGTACAGAAGGGCAGGTACAGAGGGGCAGGTACAGAGGGGCAGGTACAGTGGGGCAGGTACAGAGGGGCAGGTACTGGGGGGCAGGTACTGGGGGGCAGGCACAGGGGGACAGGTACAGGGGGGCAGGCACAGAGGGGCAGGTACAGAGGGGCAGGTACAGAGAGGCAGGTACAGAGGGGCAGGCACAGAGGGGCAGGTACAGAGGGGCAGGTACTGGGGGGCAGGCACAGGGGGACAGGTACAGGGGGGCAGGCACAGAGGGGCAGGCACAGGGGGGCAGGCACAGGGGGGCAGGTACAGGGGGGCAGGTACAGAGGGGCAGGCACAGAGGGGCAGGCACAGAGAGGCAGGTACAGGGGGCAGGTACAGAGAGGCAGGTACAGAGAGGCAGGTACAGGGGGCAGGTACAGAGAGGCAGGTACAGAGGGGCAGGTACAGAGAGGCAGGTACAGAGGGGCAGGTACAGAGAGGCAGGTACAGAGGGGCAGGTACAGAGAGGCAGGTACAGAGGGGCAGGTACAGAGGGGCAGGTACTGAGGGGCAGGTACAGTGGGGCAGGAACAGAGGGGCAGGCACAGGGGGGCAGGTACAGGGGGACAGGTACAGGGGGCAGGTACAGAGAGGCAGGTACAGGGGGACAGGTACAGGGGGCAGGTACAGAGAGGCAGGTACAGAGGGGCAGGTACAGAGGGGCAGGTACAGAGGGGCAGGCACAGGGGGGCAGGCACAGAGGGGCAGGTACTGAGGGGCAGGTACAGAGAGGCAGGTACAGAGGGGCAGGCACAGAGAGGCAGGTACAGAGAGGCAGGTACTGAGGGGAGGTACAGAGGGGCAGGTACTGAGGGGCAGGTACTGAGGGGCAGGTACAGAGGGGCAGGTACTGAGGGGCAGGTACTGAGGGGCAGGCACAGAGGGGCAGGTACTGAGGGGCAGGTACAGAGAGGCAGGTACAGAGGGGCAGGCACAGAGAGGCAGGTACAGAGAGGCAGGTACTGAGGGGCAGGTACAGAGGGGCAGGTACTGAGGGGCAGGTACTGAGGGGCAGGTACAGAGGGGCAGGTACTGAGGGGCAGGTACTGAGGGGCAGGTACAGAGGGGCAGGCACAGGGGGGCAGGTACAGGGGGCAGGCACAGGGGGGCAGGCACAGAGGGGCAGGCACAGTGGGACAGGCACAGGGGGGCAGGTACAGGGGGGCAGGCACAGAGGGGCAGGCACAGAGGGGCAGGCACAGTGGGACAGGCACAGGGGGGCAGGTACAGGGTGGCAGGCACAGAGGGGCAGGTACAGGGGGGCAGGTACAGAGGGGCAGGCACAGGGGGGCAGACACAGAGGGGCAGGTACAGGGGGGCAGGCACAGGGGGGCAGGCACATTGGGGCAGGTACAGGGGGGCAGGTACGGGGGGGCAGGCACAGGGGGACAGGCACAGGGGGACAGGCACAGGGGGGCAGGTACAGAGGGGCAGGTACAGAGGGGCAGGTACAGGGGGCAGACACAGGGGGGCAGACACAGGGGGGCAGGCACAGAGGGGCAGGCACAGGGGGGCAGGCACAGAGGGGCAGGTACAGAGGGGCAGGCACAGAGGGGCAGGCACAGGGGGGCAGGCACAGAGAGGCAGGTACAGAGAGGCAGGTACAGAGGGCAGGCACAGAGGGGCAGGTACAGAGGGGCAGGTACAGGGGGGCAGGTACAGGGGGGCAGGTACAGAGAGGCAGGTACAGGGGGGCAGGTACAGGGGGGCAGGTACAGAGGGGCAGGTACAGAGGGGCAGGCACAGAGGGGCAGGTACAGAGGGGCAGGCACAGAGAGGCAGGCACAGGGGGGCAGGCACAGAGGGTCAGGTACAGGGGGCAGACACAGGTGGGCAGGCACAGAGGGGCAGACACAGAGGGGCAGATACAGGGGGGCAGATACAGGGGGGCAGGTACAGGGGGACAGGCACAGAGGGGCAGGTACAGGGGGACAGGCACAGAGGGGCAGGTACAGGGGGCAGACACAGGGGGGCAGACACAGGGGGGCAGACACAGAGGGGCAGGCACAGGGGGGCAGACACAGGGGGGCAGGCACAGAGGGGCAGGCACAGGGGGGGCAGGCACAGGGGGGCAGGCACAGGGGGGCAGGCACAGAGGGGCAGGTACAGGGGGACAGGCACAGAGGGGCAGGTATAGGGGGCAGACACAGGGGGGCAGACACAGGGGGGCAGGCACAGAGGGGCAGGCACAGGGGGGGCAGGCACAGGGGGACAGGCACAGGGGGACAGGCACAGAGAGGCAGGTACAGAGGGCAGGCACAGAGGGGCAGGCACAGGGGGCAGGTACAGGGGGTAGACACAGAGGGGCAGGTACAGGGGGCAGACACAGGTGGGCAGACACAGGGGGGCAGACACAGAGGGGCAGACACAGGGGGGCAGACACAGGGGGGCAGGCACAGAGGGGCAGGCACAGGGGGGCAGGCACAGGGGGGCAGGCACAGGGGGGCAGGCACAGAGGGGCAGGTACAGGGGGACAGGCACAGAGGGGCAGGTATAGGGGGCAGACACAGGGGGGCAGACACAGGGGGGCAGGCACAGAGGGGCAGGCACAGGGGGGGCAGGCACAGGGGGACAGGCACAGGGGGACAGGCACAGAGAGGCAGGTACAGAGGGCAGGCACAGAGGGGCAGGCACAGGGGGGCAGGTACAGGGGGTAGACACAGAGGGGCAGGTACAGGGGGCAGACACAGGTGGGCAGACACAGGGGGGCAGGCACAGAGGGGCAGACACAGAGGGGCAGATACAGGGGGGCAGGTACAGAGGGGCAGGCACAGAGAGGCAGGCACAGGGGGGCAGGTACAGAGGGGCAGGTACAGAGGGGCAGGCACAGAGGGGCAGGCACAGGGGGGCAGACACAGAGGGGCAGGTACAGGGGGCAGACACAGGTGGGCAGACACAGGGGGGCAGGCACAGAGGGGCAGACACAGGGGCAGATACAGGGGGGCAGGTACAGAGGGGCAGATACAGGGGGCAGACACAGGGGGGCAGGTACAGGGGGGCAGGTACAGAGGGGCAGGCACAGGGGGGCAGGTACAGGTGGCAGGCACAGGGGGGCAGGCACAGAGGGGCAGGCACAGAGGGGCAGGCACAGTGGGACAGGCACAGGTGGGCAGCTACAGGGGGGCAGGCACAGGGGGGCAGGTACAGGGGGGCAGGCACAGAGGGGCAGGCACAGAGGGGCAGGCACAGTGGGGCAGGCACAGTGGGACAGGCACAGGGGGGCAGGCACAGAGGGGCAGGTACAGAGGGGCAGGTACAGGGGGGCAGGTACAGAGGGGCAGGTACAGAGGGGCAGGTACAGGGGGGCAGGTACAGGGTGGCAGGCACAGGGGGGCAGGTACAGGGGGGCAGGTACAGAGGGGCAGGTACAGGGGGGCAGGTACAGGGGGGCAGGTACAGAGGGGCAGGCACAGGGGGGCAGGTACAGAGGGGCAGACACAGAGGGGCAGATACAGGGGGGCAGGTACAGGGGGACAGGCACAGGGGGGCAGACACAGAGGGGCAGATACAGAGGGGCAGGTACAGAGGGGCAGGCACAGGGGGGCAGGTACAGAGGGGCAGACACTGAGGGGCAGATACAGGGGGGCAGGTACAGGGGGACAGGCACAGAGGGGCAGGCACAGAGGGGCAGGCACAGGGGGGCAGGCACAGGGGGGCAGGCACAGAGGGGCAGGTACAGGGGGCAGACACAGGGGGGCAGACACAGGGGGGCAGGCACAGAGGGGCAGGCACAGGGGGGCAGACACAGGGGGGGCAGGCACAGAGGGGCAGGCACAGGGGGGCAGGCACAGAGGGGCAGGTACAGGGGGACAGGCACAGAGGGGCAGGTACAGGGGGCAGACACAGGGGGGCAGACACAGGGGGGCAGGCACAGAGGGGCAGGCACAGGGGGGGCAGGCACAGGGGGACAGGCACAGGGGGACAGGCACAGAGAGGCAGGTACAGAGGGCAGGCACAGAGGGGCAGGCACAGGGGGGCAGGTACAGGTGGGCAGACACAGGGGGGCAGGCACAGAGGGGCAGACACAGAGGGGCAGATACAGGGGGGCAGGTACAGAGGGGCAGGCACAGAGAGGCAGGCACAGGGGGGCAGGTACAGAGGGGCAGGTACAGAGGGGCAGGCACAGAGGGGCAGGCACAGGGGGGCAGACACAGAGGGGCAGGTACAGGGGGCAGACACAGGTGGGCAGACACAGGGGGGCAGGCACAGAGGGGCAGACACAGAGGGCCAGATACAGGGGGGCAGGTACAGAGGGGCAGATACAGGGGGCAGACACAGGGGGCAGTCACAGGGGGGCAGATACAGAGGGGCAGGTACAGGGGGACAGGCACAGAGGGCAGACACAGGGGGGCAGGCACAGAGGGGCAGGCACAGAGGGCAGACACAGGGAGTCAGATACAGAGTGACAGACACAGAGGGGCAGACACAGGGGGCAGATACAGGGGGGCAGGCACAGAGGGGCAGGCACAGAGGGCAGACACAGGGAGTCAGATACAGAGTGACAGACACAGAGGGGCAGACACAGGGAGTCAGATACAGAGTGACAGACACAGAGGGGCAGACACAGGGGGGCAGGTACAGAGGGGCAGATACAGGGGGCAGACACAGGGGGCAGACACAGGGGGGCAGATACAGAGGGGCAGGTACAGGGGGACAGACACAGAGGGGCAGACACAGAGGGGCAGGCACAGGGGGGCAGGCACAGAGGGGCAGATACAGGGAGCAGACACAGGGGGGCAGGCACAGAGGGGCAGATACAGGGAGCAGACACAGGGGGGCAGGCACAGAGGGGCAGATACAGAGGGGCAGGCACGGGGGGCAGGCACAGGGGGGCAGACACAGAAGGGCAGATACAGAGGATAGATACAGAGGGGCAGGCACAGAGGGCAGACACAGGGGGTCAGATACAGAGTGACAGACACAGAGGGGCAGACACAGGGGGGCAGATACAGGGGGGCAGGCACAGAGGGGCAGACACAGAGGGACAGACACAGAGGGGCAGACATAGAGGGGCAGACACAGAGGGGCAGATATAGAGGGGCAGACACAGGGGGGCAGGCACAGAGGGGCGGACACAGAGGGGCAGATACAGAGGGGCATGCACAGAGGGGCAGGCACAGAGGGGCAAGCACAGGGGGGCAGATCCAGAGAGGCAGATACAGAGTGGCAGACACAGAGGGGCAGACACAGGGGTGCAGATACAGAGAGGCAGACAAAGAGGGGCAGATACAGAGGGACAGATACAGAGGGGCAGACACAGAGGGGCAGATAGGGGAAAACAGAAGGGGAGAGACATGGTCAGAAAGGGAGAACACGGTGGGGGGGATGGGGAACATGGAGGAATACTGTGGGGGAGACACAGGGGGAAATCTGCGGGAGAGATGGAAATACTGAGGGAGAGATGGTGGGGAAATACTGAGGGAGAGACGGGGAAATACTGAGGGGGAGATGGGGAAATACTGAGGGAGAGATGGGAAAATACTGAGGGAGAGATGAGGAATACTGAGGGAGAGATGGGGGAAATACTGAGGGAGAGATGGGGGAAATGCTGAGGGAGAGATGGGGAATACTGAGGGAGAGATGAGGAATACTGAGGGAGAGATGGGGGAAATACTGAGGGAGATATGAGGAATACTGAGGGAGAGATGGGGGAAATACTGAGGGAGAGATGGGGGAATACTGAGGGAGAGATGGGGGAAATACTGAGGGAGAGATGAGGAATACTGAGGGAGAGATGGGGGAAATACTGAGGGAGAGATGGGGGAAATACTGAGGGAGAGATGGTGGAAATACTGAGGGAGAGATGGGGGAATACTGAGGGAGAGATGGGGGAAATACTGACGGGGAGATGGGGGAAATACTGAGGGAGAGATGAGGAATACTGAGGGAGAGATGAGGAATACTGAGGGAGAGATGGGGGGAATACTGAGGGAGAGATGGGGGAAATACTGAGGGAGAGATGGGGGAATACTGAGGGAGAGATGGGGGAAATACTGACGGGGAGATGGGGGAATACTGAGGGAGAGATGGGGAAATACTGAGGGAGAGATGGGAAATACTGAGGGAGAGATGGGAAATACTGAGGGGGAGATGGGGGAATACTGAGGGAGAGATGGGGAATACTGAGGGAGAGATGGGGAATACTGAGGGGGAGATGGGGGAATACTGATGGAGAGATGGGGGAAATACTGAGGGAGAGATGGGGAATACTGAGGGAATGATGAGGAATACTGAGGGAGAGATGGGGAATACTGAGGGAGAGATGGGGGAAATACTGAGGGAGAGATGGGGAAATACTGAGGGAGAGATGGGGGAAATACTGAGGGAGAGATGGGGGAAATACTGCGGGAGAGATGAGGAATACTGAGGGAGAGATGGGGAATACTGAGGGAGAGATGGGGAATACTGAGGGGGAGATGGGGGAATACTGAGGGAGAGATGGGGGAAATACTGAGGGAGAGATGGGGAATACTGAGGGAGAGATGGGGAGTACTGAGGGAGTGATGAGGAATACTGAGGGAGAGATGGGGAAATACTGAGGGAGAGATGGGGAATACTGAGGGGGGAGATGGGGGAATACTGAGGGAGAGATGGGGGAATACTGAGGGAGAGATGGGGGAAATACTGAGGGAGAGATGGGGAAATACTGAGGGAGAGATGGGGAATACTGAGGGGGGAGATGGGGGAATACTGAGGGAGAGATGGGGGAATACTGAGGGAGAGATGGGGGAATATTGAGGGAGAGATGGGAAATACTGAGGGGGAGATGGGAGAAATACTGAGGGAGAAATGGGGGAAATACTGAGGGATAGATGGGGAAATACTGAGGGAGAGATGGGGGAAATACTGAGGGAGAGATGGGGAAATACTGAGGGAGAGATGGGGAAATACTGAGGGAGAGATGGGGGAAATACTGAGGGATAGATGGGGGAAATACTGAGGGAGAGATGGGGGAAATACTGAGGGATAGATGGGGGAAATACTGAGGGAGAGATGGGGGAAATACTGAGGGAGAGATGGGGAAATACTGAGGGAGAGATGGGGGAAATACTGAGGGATAGATGGGGGAAATACTGAGGGAGAGATGGGGGAAATACTGAGGGAGAGATGGGGAATACTGAGGGGGGAGATGGGGGAATACTGAGGGAGAGATGGGGAATACTGAGGGAGAGATGGAGAAATACTGAGGGAGAGATGAGGAATACTGAGGGATAGATGGGGGAAATACTGAGGGGGAAGATAGGGAATACTGAGGGAGAGATGGGGGAAATACTGAGGGAGAGATGGGGGAAATACTGACGGGGAGATGGGGGAATACTGAGGGAGAGATGGGGAAATACTGAGGGAGAGATGGGGGAAATACTGACGGGGAGATGGGGGAATACTGAGGGAGAGATGGGGGAAATACTGAGGGAGAGATGGGGGAATACTGAGGGAGAGATGGGGGATACTGAGGGAGAGATGGGGGAAATACTGAGGGAGTGATGGGGGAATACTGAGGGAGAGATGGGGGAAATACTGAGGGAGAGATGGGGGATACTGAGGGAGAGATGGGGATTACTGAGGGAGAGATGGGGGAAATACTGACGGGGAGATGGGGGGATACTGAGGGAGAGATGGGGAATACTGAGGGAGAGATGGCGGGAAATACTGAGGAAGAGATGAGGGAATACTGAGGGAGAGATGGGGGAATACTGAGGGAGAGATGGGGAATACTGAGGGAGAGATAGAGAAATACTGAGGGAGAGATGGGGAATACTGAGGGATAGATGGGGAATACTGAGGGAGAGATGGGGAATACTGAGGGATAGATGGGGGGAAATACTGAGGGAGAGATGAGGGAATACTGAGGGAGAGATGGGGGAAATACTGAGGGAGAGATGGGGAATACTGAGGGAGAGATAGAGAAATACTGAGGGAGAGATGAGGAATACTGAGGGAGAGATGGGGAATACTGAGGGAGAGATGGGGAAATACTGAGGGAGAGATGGGGAAATACTGAGGGAGAGATGGGGAATACTGAGGGAGAGATAGAGAAATACTGAGGGAGAGATGAGGAATACTGAGGGATAGATGGGGAATACTGAGGGAGAGATGGGGAAATACTGAGGGAGAGATGGGGAATACTGAGGGAGAGATGAGGAATACTGAGGGAGAGATGAGGAATACTGAGGGAGAGATGGGGGGAATACTGAGGGAGAGATGGGGGGAAATACTGAGGGAGAGATGGGGAAATACTGAGGGAGAGATGGGAAATACTGAGGGAGAGATGGGGAAATACTGAGGGAGAGATGGGGAAATACTGAGGGGGAAATTGGGGAAATACTGAGGGGGAGATGGGGGAATACTGAGGGAGAGATGGGGGAATACTGTAGGGGAGATACAGGGGGATATACTGCAGGGGATATAGGGGGAATACTGAGGGAGAGATGGGGAATACTGAGGGAGAGATGGGGGAAATACTGAGGGAGAGATGGGGAATACTGAGGGAGAGATGGGGGAAATACTGAGGGAGCGATGGGGAATACTGTAGGGGAGATACAGGGGGATATACTGCAGGGGAGATGGGAGAATACTGAGGGGGAAGCAGGGGGATACTGAGGGGGAGATACTGAGGGGGAGAAAGGGGGATACTGTGGGGGAGATACTGAGGGGAAGAGAAGGGGGAATACAGAGGAAAGATACTGAGGGGGAGTTAGGGGGAATACAGAGGGGAAGATACTGCAGGAGGATATGGGGAGTACTGTAGGGGAGATACTGAGGGGGGGAGATAGGGGAAAATCAGAGGGGGAGATACTGAGGGGGAGATAGGGGAATACAGAGGGGGAGATACTGCAGGAGGATATGGGGAGTACTGTAGGGGAGATACTGAGGGGGGAGATAGGGGAAATTCAGAGAGTAAGATGCTGAGGGGGAGATAGGGGAATACAGAGGGGGAGATACTGAGGAGGAGATAGGAGAATATAGAGGGGGAGGTAGCGGGAATACACAAAGCCATGCTGACTATCCATGATAAGTCAATGTTTCTCCAAATAACAATAAATCTTGTCCCTAAAACAATAATTTCCCTACCACTGGTGTAAGGCCCGCTGGTCTGTAATTTCCTGGATCAGCCATGTCGCCCTTCTTTAAGTAAGGAATAACAGCAGCTACTCTTCAGTTGTCTGGGACCTCACCTCTCGCTAAAGACTGTACAAAGGTTTTCATCAAGCCCTTAGCAATCTCCTCCTTTTCCTCCTTCTGAATTCTGGGGACTTACATAACTTCAGGATTTTCAAGATGCCGAAACCTGCCTCCTCGATATCAACAGGTGCCCGGACATCAACATCCATGTCTTTCTGCTTGGTGAAGTACTCAGTAGCAGCAGTGTGCAGCTCTCCAAGACACACTGCAGGAATTCACCAAAGACCCTCAAACAGCACTTTCCAAACCCATGGCCACTTCCACCTAGAAGGATAAGGGACAGCAGATATACAGGTTACGCCACCCCACTGCACCCCACCAGCAAGTTCCCCCTCTGAACCCTTCACCATCCCGACTCGGGAATATATCAGCCATTCCTTCAGTGTGGCTGGATCAGAATCCTGGGATGCCCTCCCTAAGGGATGTCATGTGGGGTGTCCCCACACCACACTGTGGGAATGCAGTGGTTCAAGAAGGCAGCTGATCCCCACCTCCTCCAGGGGGAAAATGTTGGCCATCCCAAGGACACATCCAAGTCCTGAGAATGAACATAGAAACCTCCCGCTCCTTCTTTTTGCTTGAGTGAGTGAACATGGAAAACTCTGCTTGATGCCCAGTGGGGACCCGACAGACTGAATGACCTGTGTGTCTGTGTGTGTTGTAAACACTCCTGTTTGATGACCAGCAGGTGGATAGGATAGTGAAGGAGGCGTTTGGTATGCTTTCCTTTATTGGTCAGAGTATTGAGTACACGAATTGAGAGGTCATGTTACAGCTGTACAGGACATTGGTTAGGGGCCATTGTTGGAATATTGCGTTCAATTCTGGTCTCCTTCCTATCGGAAAGATGTTGTGAAACTTGAAAGGGTTCAGAAAAGATTTACAAGGATGTTGCCAGGGTTGGAGGATCTGAGCTACAGGGAGAGGCTGAACAGGCTGGGGCTGTTTTCCCTGGAACGTCGGAGGCTGAGGGGTGACCTTATAGAGGTTTATAAAATCATGAGTGACATGGATAGGGTAAATAGACAAGGTCTTTTCCCCCTGGGGTGGGGGAGCCCAGAACTAGAGGGTTATAAAATCACGAGGGGGACATGGATAGGGTAAATAGACAAGGTCTTTTCCCCCTGGGGTGGGGGAGCCCAGAACTAGAGGGTTATAAAATCACGAGGGGGACATGGATAGGGTAAATAGACAAGGTCTTTTCCCCCTGGGGTGGGGGAGCCCAGAACTAGAGGGTTATAAAATCACGAGGGGGGCATGGATAGGGTAAATAGACAAGGTCTTTTCCCCCTGGGGTGGGGGAGTCCAGAACTAGAGGGTTATAAAATCACGAGGGGGATATGGATAGGGTAAATAGACAAAGTCTTTTCCCCCTGGGGTGGGGGAGCCCAGAACTAGAGGGGGTAGGTTTAGGGTGAGGGGGGGAAGATATAAAAGAGACCTAAGGGGGAACTTTTTCCCCCAGAGGGTGGCCCGCGTATGGAATGAGCTGCCAGAGGATGTGGTGGGGGCTGGTACAATGATAACATGTAAGAGGCATTTGGATGGGGACATGAACAGGAAGGGTTTGGAGGGACATGGGCCGGGTGCTGGCAGGTGGGAATGGATTGGGTTGGGATATCAGGGTCAGCACAGACCGAAGGGTCTGTTTCCGTGCTGTACATCTCTATGACTCGATGGGCTGAATGGCCTGTGTGTGTGTGAGAGAACCAGCAGGCAATGCAATGGGCTGAACAGCCACTCCCTTTCAGGCTGTGGTCTGAGGGACACCCCTCTTCCTGGAGCCGATGGTACGTTCCGGGCGACATACGGAACTGGCACGTTCCATTGTGCCTGCTCTTGGGGGGGGAGTAGGGTTGCGTTTTTTTTCTAAAATGGCCGTAGAAGCTGCTCTGTCTCCCCGCTCCTCTCCGGCATTACTGTTCCAAAGCTGATGGTCAAAGGCCTAGCCCCTGACACCGGAATAGTGGTCCCTGGCCGGGGCAGGAGGGAGACCCTGAGCTTCCTGATCCCCCCCCCTCCAGCCTGCTGCAGTGGTAGAGCCCGCACCCTCAGTGCTTCCTGCCTCTGGGAGAGTTTAAAGGCAGCAAGAGGAGGGGGGGGGGGGGTGTCAGTATCACAGGGAGTCTCAGAGGGACAGGATCAGGAGCTGTACACAGGGAGGGACAGGGGCAGTGCACAGGGGGAGACAGGGGACAGGGGACAGGGGGTCTCAGAGGGACAGGGACAGGGACAGGGACAGGGACAGGGACAGGAGTCTGACAGGGGACAGGGAGTCTCAGAGGGACAGGGACAGGGACAGGGACAGGGACAGGAGTCTGACAGGGGACAGGGGACAGGGAGTCTCAGAGGGACAGGGACAGGGACAGGGACAGGAGTCTGACAGGGGACAGGGGACAGGGAGTCTCAGAGGGACAGGGACAGGGACAGGGACAGGAGTCTGACAGGGGACAGGGGACAGGGAGTCTCAGAGGGAGAGGGACAGTATCACAGGGAGTCTCACAGGAGACAGGATCAGGAGCTGTACACAGGGAGTGACAGGGGACAGGGGACAGGGGGTCTCAGAGGGAGAGGATCAGGAGCTGTACACAGGGAGGGACAGGGGACAGGGAGTCTCAGAGGGAGAGGGACAGGGACAGGGGTCTGACAGGGGACAGGGAGTCTCAGAAACAGGATCAGGATCAGGGGCAGGAGAAGGAGACACACACAAACATAAGGGACTCTGTCATTAAGAGAGAGAGACAGACAGACACATAGAGGGACTCTGACATTGAGAGGAGGTGAGACACACAGAGAGAGAGAGAGACAGACACATAGAGGGACTCTGACATTGAGAGGAGGTGAGACACACAGAGAGAGAGAGAGACAGACAGACAGACAGACACATAGAGGGACTCTGACATTGAGAGGAGGTGAGACACACAGAGAGAGAGAGAGACAGACACATAGAGGGACTCTGACATTGAGAGGAGGTGAGACACAGAGAGAGAGAGAGAGAGAGAGACACGTGCACAGATACAGAAAGAGACTCTGTCCTTGAAAGGAGGAGAGACAGAGGCAGACACCCAGAGGGACTCTGTTATTGAGAGGAGAAACTGTCGGAGAGAGAAGGAGAGGCAGAGGCGAAGACACTCCGCCTTGTGCTCTGAGAAATACTGACTCTTGTGAGTCTTGCACTGAGACGGCGACAGAGCAGCTGAGGCTGAGAGAACCCGCCAACATGGTCAGCGTCTTCCTGTTTGTGCCAAACCTCATTGGTCAGTGTCCTCTGTGGATGTATCTGGGGTGGAGGGAGGGTGGGAGGGTGGCCCTAATACGGGTTTTTGGGTGGTAGAGTCTCAGAGGGTGAGGGATAATGGGCCTGACTTGGCAGTGGGTCTAATTTGATAGGATTTGAGGATTTCCTGGTGTGCGTACCTGATGGGTTTTGTTTTACAACAGTCTGTTGAGGAGGCTGGACTGCGTACTGTGCAATGAAAAGAATACGTTAACTAGCCCAAGGTTCAGAATTCAGCAAGAGGGGACAATGATAGGTCGCGAGGGGAAAAATAGAGTGGCGAGAGTTAATGTCACGGGCAACATGAAAAGTGACTGTAAAAGCCTCTGTAAATATGGGCAGTGTAAAGTTAGTGAAGACCCAAGTGTATGTCCCTTACCTTCAGAAGCTGGGGAAATGATAACGGGGTACAAAGAGCTGTCAGGAAAATTACCACAGATTTTCCATTCTGTCTTCACAAATGATGCGCACTTCTTCCAAGAAATGTGAGGGAGTCTACTGTGTAGTGAGGGGGCAGAATACTGGAATTCCTTCTGGATGTAGGTTTGCTCGCTGAGCTGGGAGGTTCATTTCCAGACGTTACGTCACCGTACTAGGTAACATCTTTAGTGGCAAGATTAGAATGTGGTGCTGGAAAAGCACAGCAGGTCAGGCAGCATCCGAGGAGCAGGAAAATCGACGTTTTGGGCAAAAGCCCTTCATCAGGAATGCCCGAAACGTTGATTTTCCTGCTCCTCGGATGCCGCCTGACCTGCTGCGCTCTTCCAGCACCACACTCTAATCTTGCCACTGAAGATGTTACCTAGTACGGTGACGTAACGTCTGGAAATGAACCTTCCAGCTCAGCGAGCAAACCTACGTTCATAACCTCAACCTGAGCTACAAATCTTCTCCAAACTCGCTAATGGAATTCCTTGTTAGCGGGGATATTAATGGGCTGAGAGATGTTTGTTAGGCAGAGCTTCTAATGGGACCAGACAAAACCTGCAGTGGTTAGGGAAAGAATTATACCCAACAAACTTACTGAGGGCATAGCAAGTAGGTAAGGGACAATCAGTCCCTGGTGAGGCCACACTTGGAATATTGTGTCCAGTTCTGGTTGCCCTACTATCGGAAAGATACAGGGGCTTTGGAGAGGGTGCAAAGAAGGTTTACCAGGATGCTGCCTGGATTGGAGGGCTTGCCCTATGAAGAAAGGTTGAATAAGCTCAGACTTCTCTCTCTGGAGAGAAGGAGGAAGAGAGGAGACCTGATCGAGGTGTACAAAATAATGAGAGGAATAGATAGAGTCAACAGTCAGAGACTTTTCCCCAGGGCAGGATTGACTGGTACGAGGAGACATAGTTTGAAGCTATTAGGAGGAGGGTATAAAGGAGATGTCAGAGGAAGGTTCTTTATGCAGAGAGTTGTGAATGCATGGGATGCGTTGCCATGACTGGAAGCAGAGTCATTGGGAACACTTAAGCGACTGCTGGACATGCACATGGAGAGCAGTGAGATGAGAGACAGACCAGAAACAGAGTGGGAATAACTGAGACACACCGACAGCTCCAAGGTGACCTGGTGGGATACTGCGGGGATCAGTGCTGGCACCCTGGTTATTGACAACACTTGGGAGTGTTGGGATTCCTGAAGAAGGGCTCATGCCTGAAACGTCGATTCTCCTGCTCCTCGGATGCTGCCTGACCTGCTGCGCTTTTCCAGCAACACATTTTCAACCCTTTGGAGTGACCCGGTTGTGAGAAGGCTGCACTTGTCAGAGAAAGGGAATGCATCGGATGTTTACCAGGTTGACCCAGGGGAGGGGAGGGGAGGGTTACCCCGTGAGGTTAGATTGTTTTGACTGGCCATGTATTGATCACGTTTCGAATGATGAGATGGGGAAACTGAGTGAAGCCCCAACAGGATGCAGAGAGGATATTTTCCCCTAGAGCCAGGGGAAAGAGTCTCTGGATACTGAGTACATCATTCAGGAACAAAAGGAGGTGATAATTCATCAATCGGGAGGGTGGTTCATCCTGGGGAATACCCCGATGCTGAAGGCCATGGAGAAAGGGTCACTGAGTACTGTCAAGACCGAAAGAAATGTTCAAATTTTCAAGGCATCCAGGGTTGGGGGGGGGGGAATATAAATATAAATATGTGATCAGTGACCAGGATTGGTGCTGGGTCCACTACTTTTCGTCATTTATAGAAATGACTTGGATGTGAACTTAGATATAGTTAGTGAGTTTGCAGATGACCCCAAAATTGGAGCTGTAGTGGACATCGAAGAGGGTTACCTCCGATTACAACAGGATCTGGACCAGGTGGGCCAAGGAATGGCAGATGGAGTTTTAATTTAGATAAATGTGAGGTGCTGCGTTTTGGAAAGGCAAATCAGGGTGGGATTTATACGCTTAATGGTAAGATCCTGGGGAGTGTTGCTGAACAAAGAGACCTTGGAGTGCAGGTTCATAGCTCCTTGAAAGTGGAGTCACAGGTAGATAGGATAGTGAAGGCAGCGTTTGGTATGCTTTCCTTTATTGGTCAGAGTATTGAGTACAGGAGTTGGGAGGTCATGTTGAGGCTGTACAGTACATTGGTTAGGGGCCGCTGTTGGAATATTGTGTGCAATTCTGGTCTCCTTCCTATCAGAAAGATGTTGTGAAATTTGAGGGTTCAGAAAAGATTTACAAGGATGTTGCCAGGGTTGGAGGGTGTGAGCTATAGGGAAAGGCTGAACAGGCTGGGGCTGTTTTCCCTGGAGCGTCGGAGGCTGAGGCTCCAGGGAATATTACAGAGGTTTATAAAATCATGAGGGGCATGGATAGGTCTTTCCCTGGGGTGGGTGAGTCCGAAACATAGGTTTAGGGTGGGAGGGTAAAGGGTCCCAAGGAGCAACCTTTTCACCCAGAGGGTGATGCATGTGTGGAACGAGCTGCCTGAGGAAGTGGTGGAGGCTGGATTTAAAAGGCATCTGGATGGGTATATGAATAGGAAAAGTTTAGAGGGCCAAGTGCTGGTGAATGAGACCAGGTTAATTTAGGATATCCTTCTGACTCTGTCTCTGTCTCTCTCTTCCTGTCTCTGTCGCTCGCTCTCTCGCTCTGTGTTGTAGGTTACAGCCGCATCATTCTGGCCCTGATTGCGTTTTACTTCATGCTGAGTGACCCAGTGTTGGCCACGTGCTTGTACCTGCTCAGCTCCCTCCTGGACTCACTGGACGGACATGCTGCGCGCTTGCTGAACCAATGTAAGGCTTTCAGAGTGATGTTTCTGAGTGTGACAGTGGGGGGGGGGGCGCATGTGGGGAAACATTTGGTTTAGACCCACTCCCTGTGGGCGAACTTTTCATTTATTATTGTCACGTGTACCTCAGTGCAGTGAAAAGTTGTGTTTTGCGAGCAGTACAAGCAGACCATGGCAAACGAGGAGATACAGAGGAGCTAGGCATTCAGCGTACACTGTGCAGGAGATGTGCAGAGCAAGATTAGCTTTGAAATTAGAGAGATCCGTTCAGCAGTCTGATAACAGCAGGGAAGAAGCTGTTCTTGAACCTGCCACTGTGTGTGTTCAAGCTTGTGTATCCCCTCCCTGGTGGAACTGTTTGGAAGGGAGGGGTGGGAGATGTCTTTGACATTGTCTGCCTTCCTGTGGAAGTGGGAGTGGAGTCTGTGGATGGGAGGTTAGCTCATGTGATGGTCTGAGGTGCTCACCGCCTTCTGTAGTTTCTCACCTCCTGAGGAAGATGAGGTGTTATTGTGCCATCTTGAGCATCACATCTACATGGGGAGTCCAGGACGGGTGGTGGAGGGAGACCGGGGTCTGAGGCCCTTTAGATGAGAGCGAATTGCTGCTGTTTTAGTGAGTTGTTCTGTCTCTGTGTCTCTCTGTGTCTCTCCACAGGTAGCAAGTTTGGAATGATGTTGGATATGTTGACTGATCGATGTTCCACCATGTGCTTGCTGGTGAATCTCTCCCTCCTGTACCCTCGCTACGTCTTCCTGTTTCAGCTCAGTATGATCCTGGACATCAGCAGCCACTGGTTACACTTACACAGGTCAGTGATGTTGAACCAAATCCCTGTACGTCTCCCTGGACACCAGCTCCGACCCCACCCTCACCCCCTCCCGGCAAGGCATGGGTCCCCTGGATACTGTCTCTCCCCTTGGGGTATGGGTCCCACAAAGCACCAGCCCTTCTCCCACTCCTCCCCAGGGGATACAGGCCAAAAACACCGCCTGGGGAGCGGTTTGAGGGGAGGACGGGGGGAAACGGGCAGAGAACGGAGCCCAAGGGGAGGACCAGAGCCTGAGGGGAAGACCAGGGAGATACAGCACAAGAATGGGGCTTGGGGATCGGTTTGTGGAGTGGACCGGGGGGGAACAGGCCGAGAATGGGGCCTGAGGGGGGGAGGACCGGGGAGGAAACGGGCCGAGAATGGGGCCTGAGGGGGGGAGGACCGGGGGGAAAACGGGCCGAGAATGGGGCCTGAGGGGGGGGAGGACAGGGGGGAAAACGGGCCGAGAATGGGGCCTGAGGGATGGGTTTGAGCGGGGGGAAAACGGGCCGAGAATGGGGCCTGAGGGATGGGTTTGAGCGGGGGGAAAACGGGCCGAGAATGGGGCCTGAGGGATGGGTTTGAGCGGGGGGAAAACGGGCCGAGAATGGGGCCTGAGGGATGGGTTTGAGCGGGGGGAAAACGGGCCGAGAATGGGGCCTGAGGGATGGGTTTGAGCGGGGGGAAAACGGGCCGAGAATGGGGCCTGAGGGATGGGTTTGAGCGGGGGGAAAACGGGCCGAGAATGGGGCCTGAGGGATGGGTTTGAGCGGGGGGAAAACGGGCCGAGAATGGGGCCTGAGGGATGGGTTTGAGCGGGGGGAAAACGGGCCGAGAATGGGGCCTGAGGGATGGGTTTGAGCGGAGGACCCTTGCTAATCTCGGTTTCCTCTTCAGCGCCATGATGAAGGGGAGCAGCAGCCACAAGAAGATTGACCTGAGTGGAAATCCCATTCTCCGTGTTTACTACACCAATTCGGTAAGGCCACTGTCAGCGAGGGGGTGGGTTGTGGGGGGACCACTTCCTGACACCACAATAAATAGGAACAAGAATAGGCCATTCGGCCCCTCGAGCCCTCTGTTCTGTTGTGCCTGATCCGACATTCCTAGTGTCCATGCTCCTGCCCTTTCTGCCTCGGGCCCTTCGTTCCCCAACTGGTCAAGAATCTCTCTCTATCTCAGCCTTAAACATTCACAAGGACTCTGCCCCTACAACTCTCTTTGGCAAGAAGGCACCCCCCCCCCCCCCCCCCCCCCCCCCCGCGAGAAGAAATTCCTCCCCATCTCAGTCTGAAATTGGCGCCTCTTCATCCTGAGGCTGTTCCCTCTGGTCATTCCGACTCCCGTGAGGGGAGAAAGTCTCTCAGCATTGACCCCGGTATGTTTCCACGAGACCCCCCTCTCACTCCTCTAAACCACAGGGAGCAGGGTCCCATCCATGTTTAACCTTTAACTGTGAAATGTTTAATGGGGGGATACACAAGGAAAGTACTTGACACCGAGGGTGCTGTGTTACCAACAGAAGTAGGCACACTAGATTCATTCAAGGTGCATCTGGACAGATGCATGAGGAGGTGGGGAGCAGAGGGATACAGATCCTTAGGAATTGGGCGATGGGTTTAGACGGTGGATTTGGATCGGTTCAGGGTTGAAGGGCCGAAGGGCCTGTTCCTGGGCTGTTTATTTTCTTTGTTCTTTGCCCATAAAACAATCCCTCCGTCCTGGGGGCCAATCCTAGTGAACCTTCTCTGGGCTGCTTCCCGTGAAATGTTATCTCTCCTTGAGTAAGGGGGGGGAACCAAAACTGCTCGCGGTACTCCAGGTCTCACCAGCACCTGGGAGAAAGTGAGGACTGCAGATGCTGGAGGTCAGAGTCGAGAGCGGGCGGCGCTGGAAAAGCACAGCAGGTCGGGCAGCATCCGAGGAGCAGGAAAGGCGACATTTCGGGCACGAGCCCTTCATCAGCTGCCTGACCTGCTGTGCTTTTCCAGCACTTTGTCCACTTGCAGTAAGACCTCGCGACTCCTTTTGTCCAACTCTCTCTCTCTCTTGTTTAAAATAAAGGCCAGCATTCTGCTGGTCCTTCCTGATTACCTGCTACCCCATGTGTTAGATTTTCATGCTTCGTACTCATGGTTCCCAGCCCCCACCTACCAAAGTTGTGGGGAAGCTTTCTTTAATTTAATTTACAATCTGTCCCTGTTGTCCGTTGGAAAATGAGCAACTTTTGAGTTTTCCCCCATTTGCCCACTGACTTAACCACTTCGTATCTCTCCATAAACTGTTGGTAGCCCCCTCGCAGTCCCTCTGGTACTTACATTAGATTAGATTACTTACCTCCAAGAGCAACCCACCCAGACCCATTCCCCTACACTTACCCCTTACCTAACGCTATGGGCAATTTAGCATGGCCAATTCACCTGACCTGCACATCTTTGGACTGTGGGAGGAAACCGGAGCACCCGGAGGAAACCCACGCAGACACGGGGAGAACGTGCAAACTCCGCACGGACAGTTGCCCAAGGCGGGAATTGAACCCGGGTCCCTGGCGCTGTGAGGCAGCAGTGCTAACCACTGTGCCACCGTGCCGCCCAATTGTCCAGAATCTAATGGCTTTGATTTTTTAATTTGAAAAATCGCAAGCTCTTTACCTCTGTAGCTACCTGAACAAAATAGACCAGATAGAAGCAGGGAGGTTATTTCCTCTGGCAGGTGAGACGAGAACTAGGGGGCACAGCCTCAAAATAGGAGGAGCAAAGTTAGGGCTAAGTTAAGGAGGAATTTGTTTACCCAAAGGGTTACGAATCTGTAAATTTCCCTGCTCAGTGAAGTTACTTCGTTGAATGTTTCTAAGGCAAAGATTGACAGATATTTGAACGGGGAGAAAGTGAGGTCTGCAGATGCTGGCGATCAGAGCTGAAAAATGTGTTGCTGGAAAAGCACAGCAGGTCAGGCAGCATCCAAGGAGCAGGAAAATCGACGTTTCGGGCATAAGCCCTTCTTCAGGCACACCCTCCTCATTCCTGAAGAAGGGCTTATGCCCGAAACGTCGATTCTCCTGCTCCTTGGATGCTGCCTGACCTGCTGCACTTTTCCAGCAACACATTTTTCAGATTTTTGAACAGTAAAGGAATTAAGGGTTTATATTCCTGCAGACATTGTGTCTGTTCCTTATCAGAAGTAGCTCCCCTGTTCCTTGTTCCACTCGGGAGTTAGCCGTCCGTTTAAAACACAGCTTTTCCTGCAACTAACTCCTTAAATTCTTCCGCATCATGGGCAACTTCACTTAGTGGCATTAGGTCAACCAGTTTAAGAACAAACAAAAAAACAGCCCAGGAACAGGCCCTTCGGCCCTCCAAGCCTGAGCCGATCCTAACCCACTGTCTAAACCTGTCGGTCAATCCCTAAGGATCTGTATCCCTCTGCTCCCCACCTACTCATGCATCTGTCCAAACACATCTTAAATGAATCTACCGAGCCTACCTCTACCACACCTGCTGGCAACGCGTTCCAAACGCCCACCACCCTCTGTGTGAGGTACTTACTGCGTGTATCCTCCTTAAACTTTCCACCTCTCACCTTGAAAGCGTGACCTCTCGTTACTGAATCCTTCACCCTGGGAAAAAGCTCGTCTCTATCCACCCTGTTGATACCCTTCATGATTTTGTAAACCTCAATCAGGTCCCACCTCAATCTCCTTGTTTCTAATGAAAATAAACCTAACCTACTCAACCTCTCTTCATGGCTAGCACCTTCCATACCAGGCAACATCCTCGTAACCCTTCTCTGCACCCTCTCCAAAGCGTCCACATCCTTTTGGGAATGCGGCGACCAGACCTGTACACAGTATTCTAAATGTGGCCGAACCAATGTCTCGTGTCCTTTTTTAAATCTCTCCTCTCTCTATATATAAACCTCAACCACCTCCGCTCCAGGGGAAAAGGTCCCAACCTCTCCTTGAAACTCCCACGTTTTCCTGGGAACATCCTGTGAAATCTCAAGGAAACTTCAGAAAGAGTTATTGATGATTCATCCAAGCCATGAAGTTACTAAAGTTGAGGATTAAAGTTGTCACTGTATTATGTTCTGATCACCACCTCCTTGGAGACCTTTTACTCTCCACCAGACGCAAGCTAGCCTGTTCCCTGATCGGCTCTATGATGTATCGCTCTCGGAAACTAACCCCAAGAAAATAAAAGTAAAGAACAAAGAAAATGGAAAATTACAGCACAGGAACAGGCCCTTCGGCCCCTCCAAGCCTGCACTGAACCAGATCCTCTATCTAGACCTGTCACCTATTTTCTAAGGATCTGTATCCCTCTGCTCCCTGTCCATTCACGTATCTGTCTAGATACATCTTCAATGACGCTATCGTTCCCGCTCCCACCACCTCCACTAGCAACAAGTTCCAGGCCCCCACCACCCTCTGCATAAAGAACTTTCCGCAAATATCTCCCCTAAACTTTCCCCTCTCTCACTTTTAACTCGTGGCCCCTGGTAATTGAGACCCCTGTCACAAAGCTAGTCCCTTATTTGTTTTCCAAAAGCTGTTCCTTGGCTCAAGGAGACTCTGCCCTTGATTTTCTCAGAGGGGTAATAAACCAGACCGGGCTCCGATCAGACTGGTGTGGTACAGAGATTAGAAGGAATTTGAGAGGCATTTTGTTTATATGTAAACAGATGAGACTTCGGGGCAAAGTGGTCATGTTTTAGAAGTGACCTGTGTAATGAAAGGGGAGTGGTCAGATCTCGAGCTGAGCAGTTTTTAGTTCAGTTAGTTAGAAGTTCAACAGGGAGCTGTGTGGAATCGCTCTCTCTTTCTCGCTCTCTCTTTCTCGCTCTCTCTTTCTCGCTCTCTCTTTCTCGCTCTCTCTTTCTCGCTCTCTCTTTCTCGCTCTCTCTTTCTCGCTCTCTCTTTCTCGCTCTCTCTTTCTCGCTCTCTCTTTCTCGCTCTCTCTTTCTCGCTCTCTCTTTCTCGCTCTCTCTTTCTCGCTCTCTCTTTCTCGCTCTCTCTTTCTCGCTCTCTCTTTCTCGCTCTCTCTTTCTCGCTCTCTCTTTCTCGCTCTCTCTTTCTCGCTCTCTCTTTCTCGCTCTCTCTTTCTCGCTCTCTCTTTCTCGCTCTCTCTTTCTCGCTCTCTCTCGCTCTCTCTTTCTCGCTCTCTCTCGCTCTCTCTTTCTCGCTCTCTCTTTCTCGCTCTCTCTTTCTCGCTCTCTCTTTCTCGCGCTCTCTTTCTCGCTCGCTCTCTTTCTCGCTCGCTCTCTTTCTCGCTCGCTCTCTTTCTCGCTCGCTCTCTTTCTCGCTCGCTCTCTTTCTCGCTCGCTCTCTTTCTCGCTCGCTCTCTTTCTCGCTCGCTCTCTTTCTCGCTCGCTCTCTTTCTCGCTCGCTCTCTTTCTCGCTCGCTCTCTTTCTCGCTCGCTCTCTTTCTCGCTCGCTCTCTTTCTCGCTCGCTCTCTTTCTCGCTCGCTCTCTTTCTCGCTCGCTCTCTTTCTCGCTCGCTCTCTTTCTCGCTCGCTCTCTTTCTCGCTCGCTCTCTTTCTCGCTCGCTCTCTTTCTCGCTCGCTCTCTTTCTCGCTCGCTCTCTTTCTCGCTCGCTCTCTTTCTCGCTCGCTCTCTTTCTCGCTCGCTCTCTTTCTCGCTCGCTCTCTTTCTCGCTCGCTCTCTTTCTCGCTCGCTCTCTTTCTCGCTCGCTCTCTTTCTCGCTCGCTCTCTTTCTCGCTCGCTCTCTTTCTCGCTCGCTCTCTTTCTCGCTCGCTCTCTTTCTCGCTCGCTCTCTTTCTCGCTCGCTCTCTTTCTCGCTCGCTCTCTTTCTCGCTCGCTCTCTTTCTCGCTCGCTCTCTTTCTCGCTCTCTTTCTCGCTCTCTTTCTCGCTCTCTTTCTCGCTCTCTTTCTCGCTCTCTTTCTCGCTCTCTTTCTCGCTCTCTTTCTCGCTCTCTTTCTCGCTCTCTTTCTCGCTCTCTTTCTCGCTCTCTTTCTCGCTCTCTTTCTCGCTCTCTTTCTCGCTCTCTTTCTCGCTCTCTTTCTCGCTCTCTTTCTCGCTCTCTTTCTCGCTCTCTTTCTCGCTCTCTTTCTCGCTCTCTTTCTCGCTCTCTTTCTCGCTCTCTTTCTCGCTCTCTTTCTCGCTCTCTTTCTCGCTCTCTTTCTCGCTCTCTTTCTCGCTCTCTTTCTCGCTCTCTTTCTCGCTCTCTTTCTCGCTCTCTTTCTCGCTCTCTTTCTCGCTCTCTTTCTCGCTCTCTTTCTCGCTCTCTTTCTCGCTCTCTTTCTCGCTCTCTTTCTCGCTCTCTTTCTCGCTCTCTTTCTCGCTCTCTTTCTCGCTCTCTTTCTCGCTCTCTTTCTCGCTCTCTTTCTCGCTCTCTTTCTCGCTCTCTTTCTCGCTCTCTTTCTCGCTCTCTTTCTCGCTCTCTTTCTCGCTCTCTTTCTCGCTCTCTTTCTCGCTCTCTTTCTCGCTCTCTTTCTCGCTCTCTTTCTCGCTCTCTTTCTCGCTCTCTTTCTCGCTCTCTTTCTCGCTCTCTTTCTCGCTCTCTTTCTCGCTCTCTTTCTCGCTCTCTTTCTCGCTCTCTTTCTCGCTCTCTTTCTCGCTCTCTTTCTCGCTCTCTTTCTCGCTCTCTTTCTCGCTCTCTTTCTCGCTCTCTTTCTCGCTCTCTTTCTCGCTCTCTTTCTCGCTCTCTTTCTCGCTCTCTTTCTCGCTCTCTTTCTCGCTCTCTTTCTCGCTCTCTTTCTCGCTCTCTTTCTCGCTCTCTTTCTCGCTCTCTTTCTCGCTCTCTTTCTCGCTCTCTTTCTCGCTCTCTTTCTCGCTCTCTTTCTCGCTCTCTTTCTCGCTCTCTTTCTCGCTCTCTTTCTCGCTCTCTTTCTCGCTCTCTTTCTCGCTCTCTTTCTCGCTCTCTTTCTCGCTCTCTTTCTCGCTCTCTTTCTCGCTCTCTTTCTCGCTCTCTTTCTCGCTCTCTTTCTCGCTCTCTTTCTCGCTCTCTTTCTCGCTCTCTTTCTCGCTCTCTTTCTCGCTCTCTTTCTCGCTCTCTTTCTCGCTCTCTTTCTCGCTCTCTTTCTCGCTCTCTTTCTCGCTCTCTTTCTCGCTCTCTTTCTCGCTCTCTTTCTCGCTCTCTTTCTCGCTCTCTTTCTCGCTCTCTTTCTCGCTCTCTTTCTCGCTCTCTTTCTCGCTCTCTTTCTCGCTCTCTTTCTCGCTCTCTTTCTCGCTCTCTTTCTCGCTCTCTTTCTCGCTCTCTTTCTCGCTCTCTTTCTCGCTCTCTTTCTCGCTCTCTTTCTCGCTCTCTTTCTCGCTCTCTTTCTCGCTCTCTTTCTCGCTCTCTTTCTCGCTCTCTTTCTCGCTCTCTTTCTCGCTCTCTTTCTCGCTCTCTTTCTCGCTCTCTTTCTCGCTCTCTTTCTCGCTCTCTTTCTCGCTCTCTTTCTCGCTCTCTTTCTCGCTCTCTTTCTCGCTCTCTTTCTCGCTCTCTTTCTCGCTCTCTTTCTCGCTCTCTTTCTCGCTCTCTTTCTCGCTCTCTTTCTCGCTCTCTTTCTCGCTCTCTTTCTCGCTCTCTTTCTCGCTCTCTTTCTCGCTCTCTTTCTCGCTCTCTTTCTCGCTCTCTTTCTCGCTCTCTTTCTCGCTCTCTTTCTCGCTCTCTTTCTCGCTCTCTTTCTCGCTCTCTTTCTCGCTCTCTTTCTCGCTCTCTTTCTCGCTCTCTTTCTCGCTCTCTTTCTCGCTCTCTTTCTCGCTCTCTTTCTCGCTCTCTTTCTCGCTCTCTTTCTCGCTCTCTTTCTCGCTCTCTTTCTCGCTCTCTTTCTCGCTCTCGAACAAGTGACTTATTCCTATGGGCTTTGAGCATCCCTCACCCCTGAGGGAGGAGGATCTGAAACGTTACCAGTTCTCCACAAATGCTGCCAGACCTGCTGAGCTTTTCCAGTGTTTTCTGCTTCCACCCTCCCCTCCTCCCTCATTATTAGCAGCACCTTCTCCCTCCCTCCCTCCTCCTCTCTGAAAGATCAAATATCACCGAGCGGTCCAGCACTGAAACAGACCCTTTGGCCCATCCAGTCCATGCTGGCCCCTAACCCAAGCTAAACTAGGCCCACCTGCCTGCGTTTTCCTTTTCCTTCATTGCTGGGGAGTGGGTGTCGCTGGCTGGGCCCGGTATTTATCGCCCCGTCCCTAGTTGCCCCCCTCCCCTTCAGACGGTGGGTCTGAGCTGCCTTATTGACCCCCTGCAGTCCCCCTGTTGCAGGTAGACCCTGAGGGAGGGAATCCCAGGATTCTGACCCAGGAAGGAGCGGCTGATACATTTCCGAGTCAAGATGGTGACGGTCTCTGAGGGGGGTCTTGCTGGGGAGGTGGTGTTCCCATGTATCTGCTGTCCCTTATCTGTCCAGATGGAAGAGGCCCATATCCCTCCAAACGTTGCAATTGAACCCACATCCTCAGGAAGCTCATTCTGCACACAAACCACTCTCTCGGTGTTTTTTTAGAAAACCATTTACCCCTCTTGTCTTTTTGAAATCTCTCTCCTCTCTCCTTAAAAAATATGCTTTGACTCCGTCCCAGTTTTGATCTCCTTGTGACAGTTTCTTTTTTATTTGAACGCTTCTTGCATTAATTTTCAAAGCCTCTTAAGTGTGTTTTATCCAAACAGTATGGAAACAACAGGCCATTTGGCCCAACAAGTCCACACTGACCCTCTGAAGATTATCCCACCCACACCCATTCTCCTACCCTGTTACTGTACAACTCCCTGATTAATGCACCTAGCCTGTACATCCCTGAATGCTTAAATTGTCCCGTAGTTCCCAGGGATGTGCGGGTTAGGGTGGGATCGGCCGTGGGGAAATTGTCCCGTAGTGCCCAGGGATGTGTAGGTTAGGGTGGGTTGGCCGTGGGGAAATTGTCCCGTAGTGCCCAGGGATGTGCAGGTTAGGGTGGATCGGCCGTGGGGAAATTGTCCCGTAGTGCCCAGGGATGTGTAGGTTAGGGTGGGTTGGCCGTGGGGAAATTGTCCCGTAGTGCCCAGGGCTGTGCAGGTTAGGGTGGGATTGGCCGTGGGGGAATTGTCCCGTAGTGCCCAGGGATGTGCGGGTTAGGGTGGGATTGGCCGTGGGGAAATTGTCCCGTAGTGCCCAGGGATGTGCGGGTTAGGGTGGGATTGGCCGTGGGGAAATTGTCCCGTAGTGCCCAGGGATGTGCGGGTTAGGGTGGGATCAGCCGTGGGGAAATTGTCCTGTAGTGCCCAGGGATGTGCAGGTTAGGGTGGGATCGGCTGTGGGGGAATTGTCCCGTAGTGCCCAGGGATGTGCGGGTTAGGGTGGGATTGGCCGTGGGGAAATTGTCCCGTAGTGCCCAGGGATGTACAGAGTAGGGTGGATCGGCCGTGGGGAAATTGTCCCGTAGTGCCCAGGGATGTGCGGGTTAGGGTGGGATCGGCTGTGGGGAAATTGTCCCGTAGTGCCCAGGGATGTGCGGGTTAGGGTGGGATTGGCCGTGGGGAAATTGTCCCGTAGTGCCCAGGGATGTGCAGGTTAGGGTGGGATTGGCCGTGGGGAAATTGTCACGTAGTGCCCAGGGATGTGCGGGTTAGGGTGGGATTGGCCGTGGGGAAATTGTCCCGTAGTGCCCAGGGATGTGCAGGTTAGGGTGGGATCGGCCGTGGGGAAATTGTCCCGTAGTGCCCAGGGATGTGCAGGTTAGGGTGGATCGGCCGTGGGGAAATTGTCCCGTAGTGCCCAGGGATGTACAGGTTACGGTGGGATTGGCTGTGGGGAAATTGTCCCGTAGTGCCCAGGGATGTGCAGGTTAGGGTGGATTGGCCGTGGGGAAATTGTCCCGTAGTGCCCAGGGATGTGCGGGTTAGGGTGGGATCGGCTGTGGGGAAATTGTCCCGTAGTGCCCAGGGATGTGCAGGTTAGGGTGGGATTGGCCGTGGGGAAATTGTCCCGTAGTGCCCAGGGATGTGCAGGTTAGGGTGGATTGGCCGTGGGGAAATTGTCCCGTAGTGCCCAGGGATGTGCGGGTTAGGGTGGGATCGGCTGTGGGGAAATTGTCCCGTAGTGCCCAGGGATGTGCGGGTTAGGGTGGATTGGCCGTGGGGGAATTGTCCCGTAGTGCCCAGGGATGTGCAGGTTAGGGTGGATTGGCCGTGGGGAAATTGTCCCGTAGTGCCCAGGGATGTGCGGGTTAGGGTGGGATCGGCTGTGGGGAAATTGTCCCGTAGTGCCCAGGGATGTGCGGGTTAGGGTGGATTGGCCGTGGGGGAATTGTCCGTAGTGCCCAGGGATGTGCGGGTTAGGGTGGGATCGGCCGTGGGAAATTGTCCTGTAGTGTCCAGGGATGTGCAGAATAGGGTGGGATTGGCCGTGGGGAAATTGTCCCGTAGTGCCCAGGGATGTGCAGAATAGGGTGGGATTGGCCGTGGGGGAATTGTCCCATTGTGCCCAGGGATGTGCAGGTTAGGGTGGGATCGGCTGTGGGGAAATTGTCCCGTAGTGCCCAGGGATGTGCAGGTTAGGGTGGGTTGGCCGTGGGGAAATTGTCCCGTAGTGCCCAGGGATGTGCAGGTTAGGGTGGATCGGCCGTGGGGAAATTGTCCCGTAGTGCCCAGGGATGTGCGGGTTAGGGTGGGATCGGCTGTGGGGAAATTGTCCCGTAGTGCCCAGGGATGTGCAGGTTAGGGTGGGATTGGCCGTGGGGGAATTGTCCCGTAGTGCCAGGGATGTACAGGTTAGGGTGGACTGGCCGTGGGGGAATTGTCCCGTAGTGCCCAGGGATGTGTAGGTTAGGGTGGGATTGGCCATGGGGAAATTGTCCCGTAGTGCCCAGGGATGTGCAGGTTAGGGTGGATCGGCCGTGGGGAAATTGTCCCGTAGTGCCCAGGGATGTGCGGGTTAGGGTGGGATTGGCCTTGGGGAAATTGTCCCGTAGTGCCCAGGATGTGCAGGTTAGGGTGGGATTGGCCATGGGGAAATTGTCCCGTAGTGCCCAGGGATGTGCGGGTTAGGGTGGGTTAGTTGGGGGTAAATGTGGGAATGGGTTTGGGCGGGATACTCTTCAGGGGGTCGGTGTGGGTTTGTTGGGCCAAAGGGCCTGTTTCCACACTGTAGGGAACCTATGATTTCACCCCTTCAGTCTGTTACTTCCCTCTGTAATCTGCAGCATTGCTGTCTGGGTCTCACACACATCCTTTATCACTTCCCCATCACCCCAGTAACCTGAGCCCATCCCAAACACTGCAGCCCCCCGCCCCTTTTTCCCCTTCCCCTATACTGTGACTGACTTCAGAATGAAAGTGGGTGGTTCTCTCCGTCTCTCTTGCGCTGTGAAATTTGAAAGGGCTCAGAAAAGATTTACGAGGATGTCGGAGGGTTTGAGCTAGGAGGAGAGGCTGGGGCTGTTTTCCAGGAGTGTCGGAGGCTGAGGGTGACCCTATAAAATCACGAGGGGCATGGATAGGGTGAATAGAGAATGTCTTTTCCCCCTGTGGTGGGGGAGTCCAGAACTCGTGAGGTATAGGTTTAAGATAAGAGGGGAAAGATTGAAAAGGGACCAACGGGGCAACGTTTTCCCCCAGAGGGTGGTCTGTGTATGGAATGAGCTGCCAGAGGATGTGGTGGGGCTGGTACAATTACAACATTTAAAAGGCATCTGGATGGGTATATGAATAGGAAGGGTTTGGAGGGACATGGGCCGGGTGCTGGCAGGTGGGACTGGATTGGGTTAGGAGATCTCGGTCAGCATGGACGAGTTGGACCGAAGGGTCTGTTTCCGTGCTGTACATCTCTATGAATGTGTGACAGGGACAGCATAGGGTTAGATACAGAGTAAAGCTCCCTCTACACTGTCCCCCCCATCCCAGGGACAGGGACAGCACAGGGTCAGATACAGAGTAAAGCTCCCTCTACACTGTCCCTCCATCCCAGGGACAGGGACAGCACAGGGTTAGATACAGAGTAAAGCTCCCTCTACACTGTCCCCCCATCCCAGGGACAGGGACAGCACGGGGTTAGATACAGAGTAAAGCTCTCTATAATGAGGGGTATAGAGGGTCTCCTCCATTAAACACTCCTAGGACAGATGGGTATTTGAAAAGGAAGGGTTTAGTGGGATATGGGCCTAGTGCTGGCAAATGGGACTAGATTAGGTTAGGATATCTGGGTCGGCATGGACTGGTTGGGCTGAATCCTTTATCCTGTTGTTACATGGAGGTTGTGGAGATTTTTACCAGGTGTCTGATATTTTCCCTGTGTTTCTGTTCTTCCGCAGAAAGTCCTATTTGTGATGTGTGCCGGTAATGAGCTCTTTTACGCTATGCTTTACCTCCTGACTTTCATGGAGGGTCCTGTGGGTAGGTATTTACTTCCTGAGCAGCGATGGAACCCAAGTCCTATGTGTTGCGCATGTGTGTGGGTGTCTGTGTGGGTGGGTGTGATTGGCTTGAAACAGGTCTGGAGTCTGAAACCACTCTGCTTCCCCACCCCACCCCCATTCCCTTTTGTGGGGTCCTGGGGAAATGTCTGAGCAAAGGGACTTTGGAGTGCGGGTTCTTAGCTCCTTGAAAGTGGAGTCGTAGGTAGATAGGATAGTGAAGGAGGCGTTTGGTATGCTCTCCTTTATTGGTCAGAGTATTGAGTTCAGGAGTTGGGAGGTCATGTTGCGGCTGTGCAGGACATTGGTTAGGGCCACTGTTGGAATATTGCGTGCAATTCTGGTCTCATTCCTATCGGAAAAGATGTTGTGAAACTTGAAAGGGTTCAGAAAAGATTTACAAGGATGTTGCCAGGGTTGGAGGGTCTGAGCTACAGGGAGAGGCTGAACAGGCTGGGGCTGTTTTCCCTGGAGCGTCGGAGGCTGAGGGGTGACCTTATAGAGGTTTATAAAATCATGATGGTGTGGATAGGGTAAATAGACAAGGTCTTTCCCCTGGGATCAGGGAGTCCAGAACTAGAGGGCAGAGGTTTAGGGTGAGAGGGGAAAGGGTGCATACATGAGGATCAGTGGTCGGCCCAACATCGTGGGCTGAAGGGCTTGTTCTGTGCTGTACTGTTCTATGTTCTATATAAAAGAGACCTAAGGGGCAACTTTTTCCCCCAGAGGGTGGTACGTGTATGGAATGAGCTGCCTGAGGAAGTGGTGGGGGCTGGTACAATGATAACATGTAAGAGGCATTTGGATGGGTATATGAACAGGAAGGGTTTGGGGGGAGATGGGCCGGGTGCTGGTTCATGCTGTACATCTCTATGGCTCGATGGGCTGAATGGCCTGTGTGTGTGAGACCAGCAGGCAATGCAATGGGCTGAACAGGTGGTTGTGAAATATAAGATTGTAAGGCACAGAATTTATAGCAAAGGTTTTACAGTGTGTGGTAGCTGAAATTATACACTGAAAAAGACCTGGATTGTTAGTTAAGTCTCCCATCTTTTCGAATGACTATGTCGGTTTCACTTCTTTCACATGTAAATCCCAGAACTTTTTAAAAAAAGTTACATTCTCAAGTGAACTTTAACAATTGGTGTCATGTCAGCCCAGATAATGCATTGAAGGTGTGAGCTTCCCTGTGTGAGGCTGTCTGTACCACAATGGGCAGACTGATTCTCATCTAAAATATGGATTTTCAGAGTCTTACAAGGATTCATGCAGTTTTTGAGCAAAGTAAAATGTAATTCTGCAATTACAAATTCACCCCACAAATGTGTGTGTGTGTGTGTGTGTCGGTGGTGGGGGTTATGAGGGGGGGTGTGTGTGTGTGTGTCGGTGGTGGGGGTTATGAGGGTGTGCGTATCTGTGTCGGTGGTGGGGGTTATGAGGGGGGTGTGTGTATCTGTGTCGGTGGTGGGGGTTATGAGGGGGGTGTGTGTATCTGTGTCGGTGGTGGGGGTTATGAGGGGGGTGTGTGTATCTGTGTCGGTGGTGGGGGTTATGAGGGGGGTGTGTGTATCTGTGTCGGTGGTGGGGGTTATGAGGGGGGTGTGTGTATCTGTGTCGGTGGTGGGGGTTATGAGGGGGGTGTGTGTATCTGTGTCGGTGGTGGGGGTTATGAGGGGGGTGTGTGTATCTGTGTCGGTGGTGGGGGTTATGAGGGGGGTGTGTGTATCTGTGTCGGTGGTGGGGGTTATGAGGGTGTGTGTATGCGTATCTGTGTCGGTGGTGGGGGTTATGAGGGGGGTGTGTGTATCTGTGTCGGTGGTGGGGGTTATGAGGGTGTGTGTATGCGTATCTGTGTCGGTGGTGGGGGTTATGAGGGGGGTGTGTGTGTGTGTGTGTGTGTGTATCTGTGTCAGCGGTGGGTGTTATGGGGGGGGGGTGTGTGTGTATCTGTGTCGGTGGGGGTAATGAGGGTGTGTGTGCGTATCTGTGTCGGTGGTGGGGGTTATGAGGGGGGTGTGTGTATCTGTGTCGGTGGTGGGGGTTATGGGGGGGGGGTGTGTGTGTGTGTCCGTGGTGGGGGTTATGAGGGGGGTGTGTGTGTATCTGTGTCGGTGGTGGGGTTATGGGGGGGGTGTGTGTATCTGTGTCGGTGTGGGTTATGAGGGGGGGGGTGTGTGTCGGTGGTGGGGGTTATGAGGGGGTGTGTGTGTATCTGTGTCGGTGGTGGGGGTTATGAGGGGGGGGGTGTGTGTGTGTATCTGTGTCGGTGGTGGGGGTTATGAGGGGGGGGGGTGTGTATCTGTGTCGGTGCGGGGGGTTATGAGGGGGGTGTGTGTATCTGTGTCGGTGGTGGGGGTTATGGGGGGGGGTGTGTGTATCTGTGTCGGTGGTGGGGGTTATGGGGGGGGGTGTGTGTGTATCTGTGTCGGTGGTGGGGGTTATGGGGGGGGTGTGTGTATCTGTGTCGGTGGTGGGGGTTATGAGGGGGGGGGTGTGTATCTGTGTCGGTGGTGGGGGTTATGAGGGGGGGGGTGTGTGTATCTGTGTCGGTGGTGGGGGTTATGAGGGGGGGGGGGTGTGTATCTGTGTCGGTGGTGGGGGTTATGAGGGGGGGGGTGTGCGTATCTGTGTCGGTGGGGGTTATGAAGGGGGGTGTGCGTATCTGTGTCGGTGGTGGGGGTTATGAAGGGGGGTGTGCGTATCTGTGTCGGTGGTGGGGGTTATGAGGGGGGTGTGTGTATCTGTGTCGGTGCGGGGGGTTATGGGGGGGGGGGTGTGTGTATCTGTGTCGGTGGTGGGGGTTATGGGGGGGGTGTGTGTATCTGTGTCGGTGGTGGGGGTTATGAGGGGGGGGGGTGTGTATCTGTGTCGGTGGTGGGGGTTATGAGGGGGGGGGTGTGCGTATCTGTCGGTGGGGGTTATGAAGGGGGGTGTGCGTATCTGTGTCGGTGGGGGTTATGAAGGGGGGTGTGCGTATCTGTGTCGGTGGGGGTTATGAAGGGGGGTGTGTATATCTGTGTCGGTGGGGGTTATGAAGATGTGTGTGTATCTGTGTCGGTGGTAGGGGTTATGAGGGGGGGGGTGTGTATCTGTGTCGGTGGGGGTTATGAGGATGTGTGTGTATATCTGTGTCGGTTGGGGTTATGAGGGTGTGTGTGTGTATCTGTGTCGGTGGGGGTTATGAGGATGTGTGTGTGTATCTGTGTCGGTGGGGGTTATGAGGATGTGTGTGTGTATCTGTGTCGGTGGGGGTTATGAAGATGTGTGTGTATCTGTGTCGGTGGGGGTTATGAAGATGTGTGTGTATACCTGTGTCGGTGGGGGTTATGAGGATGTGTGTGTATCTGTGTCGGTGGGGGTTATGAGGATGTGTGTGTATCTGTGTCGGTGGGGGTTATGAGGGTGTGTGTGTGTATCTGTGTCGGTGGGGGTTATGAAGATGTGTGTGTATATCTGTGTCGGTGGGGGTTATGAGGATGTGTGTGTATCTGTGTCGGTGGGGGTTATGAGGGGGGGGGGTGTGTGTGTGTATCTGTGTCGGTGGGGGTTATGAGGGGGGGGTGTGTGTGTGTATCTGTGTCGGTGGGGGTTATGGGGGGGGGTGTGTGTGTGTATCTGTGTCGGCGGTGGGGGTTATGAGGGGGTGTGTGTGTGTATCTGTGTCGGTGGGGGTTATGAGGGGGGGGTGTGTGTGTGTATCTGTGTCGGTGGTGGGGGTTATGGGGGGGGTGTGTGTGTGTGTGTGTATCTGTGTCGGTGGGGGTTATGGGGGGGGGGTGTGTGTGTGTATCTGTGTCGGCGGTGGGGGTTATGAGGGGGTGTGTGTGTGTATCTGTGTCGGTGGGGGTTATGAGGGGGGGGTGTGTGTGTGTATCTGTGTCGGTGGTGGGGGTTATGGGGGGGGTGTGTGTGTGTGTGTGTATCTGTGTCGGCGGGGGTTATGAGGGGTGTGTGTGTGTGTATCTGTGTCGGTGGTGGGGGTTATGAGGGGGTGTGTGTGTGTGTGTATCTGTGTCGGCGGGGGTTATGAGGGGGGGTGTGTGTATCTGTGTCGGCGGTGGGGGTTATGAGGGGGGGGTGTGTGTGTGTATCTGTGTCGGTGGTGGGGGTTATGAGGGGGGTGTGTGTGTATCTGTGTCGGCGGTGGGGGTTATGAGGGGGGGTGTGTGTGTGTATCTGTGTCGGTGGTGGGGGTTATGAGGGGGGGTGTGTGTGTGTATCTGTGTCGGTGGTGGGGGTTATGAGGGGGGGGTGTGTGTATCTGTGTCGGTGGTGGGGGTTATGGGGGGGGTGTGTGTGTATCTGTGTCGGCGGGGGTTATGAGGGGGGGTGTGTGTATCTGTGTCGGCGGTGGGGGTTATGAGGGGGGGGGGTGTGTGTATCTGTGTCGGTGGGGGTTATGAGGGGGGGTGTGTGTGTATATCTGTGTCGGTGGGGGTTATGAGGATGTGTGTGTATCTGTGTCGGTGGGGGTTATGAGGGGGGAGTGTGTGTGTGTATCTGTGTCGGTGGGGGTTATGAGGGGGGGTGTGTGTGTGTATCTGTGTCGGTGGGGGTTATGAGGGGGGGTGTGTGTGTGTGTATCTGTGTCGGTGGGGGTTATGAGGGGGGGGTGTGTGTGTGTATCTGTGTCGGTGGGGGTTATGAGGGGGGGGTGTGTGTGTGTATCTGTGTCGGTGGGGGTTATGAGGGGGGGTGTGTGTGTGTATCTGTGTCGGCGGTGGGGGTTATGAGGGGGGGTGTGTGTGTGTATCTGTGTCGGTGGGGGTTATGAGGGGGTGTGTGTGTATCTGTGTCGGTGGTGTGGGTTATGAGGGGGTGTGTGTGTATCTGTCGGTGGGGGTTATGAGGGGGTGTGTGTGTATCTGTGTCGGTGGTGTGGGTTATGGGGGGGGGTGTGTGTATCTGTGTCGGTGGTGGGGGTTATGGGGGGGGTGTGTGTGTATCTGTGTCGGCGGGGGTTATGAGGGGGGGTGTGTGTGTGTATCTGTGTCGGCGGTGGGGGTTATGAGGGGGGGTGTGTGTGTGTATCTGTGTCGGTGGGGGTTATGAGGGGGGGTGTGTGTATCTGTGTCGGTGGTGGGGGTTATGAGGGGGGTGGGTGTGTGTGTATCTGTGTCGGTGGTGGGGGTTATGAGGGGGTGTGTGTGTATCTGTCGGTGGGGGTTATGAGGGGGTGTGTGTGTATCTGTGTCGGTGGTGTGGGTTATGAGGGGGGGTGTGTGTATCTGTGTCGGTGGTGGGGGTTATGGGGGGTGTGTGTGTGTGTATCTGTGTCGGCGGGGGTTATGAGGGGGGGTGTGTGTATCTGTGTCGGTGGTGGGGGTTATGAGGGGGGGTGTGTGTGTGTATCTGTGTCGGTGGGGGTTATGAGGGGGGGTGTGTGTGTGTATCTGTGTCGGTGGTGGGGGTTATGAGGGGGTGTGTGTGTGTGTGTATCTGTGTCGGTGGTGGGGGTTATGAGGGGGGGGGTGTGTGTGTATCTGTGTCGGTGGTGGGGGTTATGAGGGGGGGGGTGTGTGTGTATCTGTGTCGGTGGTGGGGGTTATGAGGGGGGTGTGTGTGTATCTGTGTCGGTGGTGGGGGTTATGAGGGGGGGGGTGTGTGTGTGTATCTGTGTCGGCGGGGGTTATGAGGGGGGGTGTGTGTATCTGTGTCGGTGGTGGGGGTTATGAGGGGGGGTGTGTGTGTGTGTATCTGTGTCGGTGGTGGGGGTTATGAGGGGGGGGTGTGTGTGTGTGTATCTGTGTCGGTGGTGGGGGTTATGAGGGGGGGTGTGTGTGTGTATCTGTGTCGGTGGTGGGGGTTATGGGGGTGTGTGTGTGTGTATCTGTGTCGGTGGTGGGGGTTATGAGGGGGGGTGTGTGTGTGTGTGTATCTGTGTCGGCGGTGGGGGTTATGAGGGGGGGGGTGTGTGTGTATCTGTGTCGGTGGTGGGGGTTATGAGGGGGGGGGTGTGTGTGTATCTGTGTCGGTGGTGGGGGTTATGAGGGGGGTGTGTGTGTATCTGTGTCGGCGGGGGTTATGAGGGGGGGTGTGTGTATCTGTGTCGGTGGTGGGGGTTATGGGGGGGGTGTGTGTATCTGTGTCGGTGGTGGGGGTTATGAGGGGGTGTGTGTGTGTGTGTATCTGTGTCGGTGGTGGGGGTTATGAGGGGGGGTGTGTGTGTATCTGTGTCGGTGCGGGGGGGTTATGAGGGGGGGATGTGTGTATCTGTGTCGGTGGTGGGGGTTATGGGGGGGGGTGTGTGTGTATCTGTGTCGGTGCGGGGGGTTTTGTGCGTGTGAGAGAGTAAAGGAGGAGGCACAGAGTGACTGGTTCACAACTTGTGAAGTCTCTCGTTTATTGGATAAATTTACAGTGATGGACAGGGGGTGGGGTGGGACAAACAGGTTTATTTTCTGGCAGGTTCCCCCCCTTCCGCACGGCAGAAATAGTTTCTTCCCTTGGCTTCTGCATGTCCGTTTTCACATCCGGGTACCTGGGAATTAATCTCCCGGTGGTTGGAAGGCAGAAGGCCAATAGAGTTTTATCCTTTGTTGCTAAAGGGGGTTGAGTTTAAAAGCTGGGAGGTTATGTTGCAGCCGTACAACATTCTGGTAAGGCCACACCTGGAGGACTGTGTGCAGTTTTGATCTCCTTAATTGAGACTTGGAGTGGAGCGGGTGCAGAGAACGTTCACTGAATTGATTCACTGGAGAGCGTGAGGTCGGCAGATGCTTGAGATCAGAGTCGAGTGTGTGTTGCTGGAAAAGCACAGCAGGTCAGGCAACATCTATTCCTGATGAAGGTCTCTGGCCTGAAACGTCGATTCTCCTGCTCCTCGGATGCTGCCTGACCTGCTGCGCTTTTCCAGCAACACACTCTCGACTCTGATTCCAGAGTTGGCTTATGAGGAAAGACTGAGTAGACTGGGATTACGTTCATTTGAGTTTAGAATGAGGGGATCTTATCGAAACATATGAAATGATGAAGGGAATAGAGAAGGTAGAAGCAGGGAGGCTGAAACTAGAACTAGAGGCGTAGCCTCAAAATAAGGGGGAGCAGATTTCGGACTGAGCGAAGGAGGACCCAGTGAAGTGGTTGAGGCTTCCTCGTCGAATGTTTCTAAGATGAAGATAGATTATTGAACAGTAAAGGAATTAAGGGTTATGGTGAGAGGGCGGGTGAGTGGAGCTGAGGCCACGAAAAAAAATCAGCCGTGGTCTTATTGAATGGCAGGGTAGGTTCCAAAGCCAGGCAGCCCACTCCTCCTGCACCTTACGTTCCTAAATGTCCCTTGTCATGGACAAGTGGTCACCAGTCCATAGACCTCTCACCCACTTGTTATTGTCCTAATCTCCCTTCATTCCCCACCCCCACCTCCCCCCGACAAATCTGTCTCCAGCTCAGCCAGTAGTAAGCTCCCCAGTACTGACAGCGGTGTCAGCGATGTTGGCAGTAAATACCCGGTAACCAGCTTTTACACAAGGCGCAGCAATCCTCCATTTTTAAAGCAGCCCTTTCCCTGGGGTCATGTTGTACAGCAGAGAGACCTGGGGGTTATTGGGCATAATCCTTTGAAGTTACCGTCACAGGTAGCCTGGGTGGGAAACAAGGTGTTAAGCACGTCTGCCTTCATCGCTCACTCCTCTTTGAGTGTCAGCAGTTGGGGACATCATGTTGAGCTGTTGGTGTGAGCTCATCTGGAATACTGTGTCCCGTTCTGTTATGGGAAGGAGATTATTAACCCGGAGAGTTCCGAAGAGGTTTACTGGGATGTTGCCAGGAATGGAGGGTGTGAACTACAGGGAGAGGCTGGGGCTGTTTTCCCTGGAACATCGGAGGCTGAGGAGTGACCTTATAGAGGTTTATAAAATCATGAGGGGCATGGATACGGTAAATGGAAGCTGTCTTTTTCCCCTGGGTGGGGGGATTTGAAGTCTAGGGGGAGAAGTCTTCGGGTGAGGAGAGGGGAGAGATTTAATAAAGACACAAAGGGCAACTGTTTTACACAGGGTGTGGGATGACCTTCCTGAGGACCCGAACTGTCAAAGGGTCAGTTCGACTCCAAACGTCAGCTCTTTTCTCTCCTTACAGATGCTGCCAGACCTGCTGAGATTTTCCAGCATCTTCTCTTTTGGTTTCAGATTCCAGTATCTGCAGTAACTTGTTTATACCTTTATGACCAGGAAAGGGTTTGGAGGGATATGGGGCAGGTGTGGGACTGGTTTAGTTTGGGCTTAGGGTCCAGTTTGGCCAAAGGATCTGTTTCTGTGCTGCGCGACTCTGTGGCGCTTTCAGTTCAGAGTAAAAAAAGGCAGAATATTGCAAAGAGAGGATTGTTTTATACAGTGTTGCAGCTGTCTCCTGGTTCAGGCTGGAAGGTTGGGTGTAGTTGTGGAGATGGAGTCCTGGCTCACTGCTGCTCGATGTAATCCCAGTTCTGTCTGTCCGCAGTGCCTCTGCTGAATACAGGCCTCTTCCAACTGCTGCTATACAGCTCCTTCCCGATCTGTGCCATCAAAACGGTCATCAGCATCGTCCACCTGATCACAGCATCTCGCAACATGGCAGCGATGGACCAAGCAGAGGGTGAGAGGGGTCTTGCAGCCTGTAAGATGGACTGAACGCCAACAGGAACGTGTATCCCCCCACCTCCCCCTCCCCTCCCCCCATCAACCTCAACAGTGTGCCCCAGTCCACCCTGTCTAAGGAAACTATCCCAGTGCTATCCCGCACCCTCCCTGGGTGTCTGTGTGAGACTTGAGAAATGGCAGGCACCTTCCCCTATTCTTGCTGCCGAAACCGTTCCATATGCCAAATGCAGCCACTTACTGAGGAAATGTTTTAACGGAGGTGTGTTAATAAACCTGTCCAGCATTGAGAGTGATCTCAATGTCTTCACGATGATGGCTACGATAAAGTGGAGTGGGCAGCAGTGGGACAGAGTGTGGGTGTGGGTGTGGGTGGAGAGGCTGTATGGCCGTGTGAAAGGAGATGAAACCGGTTTCTCTGGAAACTCTCTGTCTGAAGGAATGTTTGTTACTCACCCTCCCACTGCCTCTGGCTATAACCTCAGCCTCTGTTCGGGACTCAGCTTGGGAGGGGAATGGCCAGGAATGTTGGTGACGGATAATACCAATTTCAGAGTTACCTCTGTCCCAGTGCACAGAGAAGGGAGGGAATTAACCTCTCCCCATTCTCTTTATATCTCCCTTGTTCTCCATCTGTCCCTCTCTGTATTCCTGCTCTCTCTCTCACGTGTTTTTTTCTCGCGCGCTCTCCCTCTTTTTCTTCCCCCCCCCCCTCCCCCCAAATTCCCCTCTCAATGTGTCATGTGGAAAGTGCTGACCGTTCAGTCACACCATTGAATGTCAATGCGTTTACTGTCGAACAGTAAAGCAGCCCATTACTTTACTCTGGGTCTCCTACCCAGAGAGAATGAAATGTACGTCTGGTTTCTCTCGTGAGGACCCATTTGTCTGTTCACTGTAATCAGAGCTTATTCTGAAATTAACGTAGTGTAGACTATGTTAGGTTCTGAGCTGTGATTTGGAATTAAAGTATATCTCCTCCATCTCACAACAGACACAGTCATGACCCAATAAGGTAAAAGGTGATTGTTAAACTGCAAAAGGGAAACAAAATCACAGCCCACAAGGAATAGAATATGATGTTTCCTCGCGTCTACTGTTTCTCGTGTTGATGATGTCGAATTGCTGGTAAATGGGGCCAGTTCTGATCACAATGACCTTGGGCCTGAGCCTCTTCCAGTCTTACCAAGTTGACAGAAATACTGATCTTTGAAAACTCTTACCAGGTTCCTCGGGACTTGCACTGAGAACAGGATTTCAGGAGTAAAACGTGTGGCTTCTGTCTCCCGTATTGGACTGTAGATAGGGTCTGTAATGCCAAATTCACAAGCCAGACTGGGTTTCGAGGTAACAAGCCCTACCTAAGGCGGGTTTTCCCAATGCAGAGGCACCTCGATTATCCGAAGGACACACATGGGGAGTATTTCATTCAGTTAGTCGATAACACATTTAGCCACGCATCAGGACATGGCGATCTTGTTCAGATCATCCGAAGTTTGGTTAATTGAATGCTGGATAATCGAGGTTCCTCTGTACTCCAAACACTAAGCCCCGTCTCTTGTCTCTTTGAAAGTTTTGCTTGGCTGTTTCTTCAAAGTCTTTTTTTTTTCAAATTTGCTGTGAGGGTTTGGACGTTGCTGGGCCAGGCCAGCATTCATTGAAGAAGGGCTTATGCCCGAAACGTCGATTCTCCTGTTCCCTGGATGCTGCCTGACCTGCTGTGCTTTTCCAGCAACACATTTTCAGCATTCATCACACATCCCCAATTACCCCCTGCCCCGGGCAGCTGAGCGTCAACCGCATTGCTGTCGGTCTGGAGTCAGTTTGGATTCTCATGATCAATCAACAATGCTTTTGTGGTTATTGCTAGATTTATTTTTAAATTCCAGGTTTTTTTTTTTAACTGAATTCTGATCCCAACATTTGCTGTGGTCGGTTTTGAACCCGGGTCCCGGGAACACCGCTTGGTTTTCCTGGATTAATAGCCTAACGCTAATGCCACGAGACCATTGCTTCCTCTTGACCCCTAATTAGAAATGGCTGTTGGCTTACAGCTCAGATTAAACTGCTGCACTCGAGGGGAAAAGGTACCAGTTTTAAATCAAGGAAGGTAGGAGACAGAGGGTGGTGGTGGAGGGTTGTTTCTCAGACTGGAGGCCTGTGACCAGTGGAGTGCCACAAGGATCGGTGCTGGGCCCGCTACTTTTCTTCATTTATAGAAATGATTTGCATGTGAACGGAGGAGGTATAGTTAGATGATGACACCAAAATTGGAGGTGTAGTGGACAGTGAAGAAGGTTACCTCCGATTACAATGGGATCTTGATCAGCTGGGCCAATGGGCTGAGGAGTGGCAGATGGAGTTTAATTCAGGTAAATGTGAGGTGCTGCATTTTGGGAAAGCAAATCTTATACGCAGAACTTATACGCTTAATGGTAAGGTCCGAGAGTGTTGTAGAACAGAGACCTTGGAGTGCAGGTTCATAGCTCCTTGAAAGTGGAGTCACAGGTAGATAGGATAGTGAAGGTGGCGTTTGGTATGCTTTCCTTTATTGGGCAGAGTATTGAGTACAGGAGTTGGGAGGTCATGTTACAGCTGTGCAGGACATTGGTTAGGGCCACTGTTGGAATATTGCGTGCAATTCTGGTCTCCTTCCTATCAGAAAGATGTTGGGAAAGTTGAAAGGGTTCAGAAAAGATTTGCAAGGATGTTGCCAGGGAGAGACTGAATGAACAGGCTGGGGCTGTTTTCCCTGGAACGTCAGAGGCTGCGGGGGAGGTTTATAGAGGTTTATAAAATCATGAGGGGGAGTGGATAGGGGAAATAGGCAAGGGCTGAGGGAGTTCAGAACTAGAGGGCATAGGTTTAGGGTGAGAGGGGTAAGATATAAAAGGGACCTAAAGGGCAACTTTTTCCCCCAGAGGGTGGTGCGTGTGTGGAACGAGCTGCCAGAGGATGTGGTGGAGGCTGGTCGAATTCCATTTAAAAAGACATGGATGGGTATATGAAAAGGAAGATTTTTAGAGGGATATAGGCCAAGTGCTGGCAAATGGGACTAGATTAATTTCAGATATCTGTGTGGACGAGTTGGGCTGAAGGGTCTGCTTCTGTCATCTAACTGCAACACCTTGCAGATTGTACCCACGATGTTGCTGGGTGAGAGCAGGGAGGGGGGAGTCCAGCTACTCTGTGCGTGTGTACGTGTGTTTTCAGAGTTGCCTACAGCGCAGTAGCCATCTGTGTACTGGATCCTCAGAGCTAGCTACAGCCTAGTACGGGCCATCCAGCAGAAACCTCCAGCCTGCGAAGGAAGGTGATCTATTTCTGCCTGGGTGGAAAAGGAAAAGAAAATCTCTAGCTCTCTCCGCTGCCTCGTGTCGTTTAGAAAGAGCCAGGAGCAACAGAAATAAAACCATTTATTGCCGTCTGTGATCAGAACTGGTGCTATTAAACTGTGTTTCTCTTTTATTTTTCCAATCCTTTTACAGTATTCGTGTGGTGTTTGTTCCTGTGTGACTCTGTGGAAATGTTTTGAATGGGGATAGAGTTCAAGTCACACAGTTGTAGATCAGTAAAGTCCACTTATCACCTTGAGCTGAAAGGTTATTTCCAATAAATAATGATTTTTGTCAATGACGAGAAAAGCTCTTGTGTGTGTGTGTTCTTTCGGTAGCATTGGGACAATTCATTAGTTTCATCAAATGCTTCTTTGTGACTACTCTGGGAATAGATTAGATTAGATTAGATTCCCTACAGTGTGGAAATAGGCCCTTCGACTCAACCAGTCCACACCGACCTGCTGGAGAGTAACCCACCCAGACCCACTTTCCCTCTGCCTAATGCATCTAACACTATGGGCAATTTAGCACGGCCAATTCACTTGACGTGCACATCTTTTGTGAATAGTAGGGCTTGGCTTCCATGCCCCCCCACTCCCCAGTGAGAAACCACAAAGTCTTTTATCCATAGCAACATGGATACAGCCTTGGCTGAGTGCTGGGGAGAAGGAGGCGGGGAGGCTGCAGAAGGATTTGGAACAGGTTCGGAGAGTGGCAAAGAAGTGGCAGATCAAGTTCAACGTGGGGAAGTGTGAGGGTCGTGGACTTTGGGAAGAAGGATAGAGGTGAGGATATTTTCTAAACGGGTAGAAAACTCAGAAATCTGAAGTGTACAGGGACCTGGGAGTTCTAGTCCAGGATTCTCTCAAAGTAAACGTGCAGGTTGGGTCAGTCGTTAGGAAGGCAAATGCGATGATGGCATTTATTTTGAGAGGACTTGAATATAAAAGCAGGGATGTACCTCTGAGGCTCCGTCAGGCTCTGGTCAGGCCACATTTGGAGTATTGTGTGCACGGTTTTGGGCCCCGTATCTCAGGAAGGATGGACTGGCCCCAGGAGCGTTCACCAGAATGGTCCCAGGAACAAAAGGTTTAACACGTGAGGAAGGTTTGAGGACTCTGGGTCTGTACTCGATGGAGGTTAGAAGGATGAGAGGGGGGGGGGAGGTGATTGAAAGTTACAGAATACTGACCGGCCTGGACAGAGTGGATGTTGGGGAGATGTTCCCATTGGTAGGAGGGACTGGGACCCGAGGGCACAGCCTTCGAGTAAAGGGAAGAGCCTTTAGAACAGAGATAAGGAGAAACTTCTTCCAGCCAGAGAGTGGGGAATCTGTGGAAGTCACAGAAGGCTGTGGGGGCCAGGACATTGAGTCTATTTAAGATGGAGATAGACAGGTTCTTGAGTATCGAGAGGGTCAGGGATTACAGGGAGACAGTGGGAGAATGGGGTGGAGAACTATGATTGAATGGCAGAGCAGACAGGATGGGCTGAATGGCCTAATTTCTGCTCCTCGTGGTCTCTTCAGGAGTAACGGTCAGTGGATATTTTTTGAGGCTGGAGAAAGGATTCTCACCGAGTTCCTCAGGGGTCAGTATCAGGAACCCGCTATTCCTGATTCTTTTTAAATTCATTCATTCACCGGGTGAGGGTGTCGCTGGCTCAGGCAGGATCTATTCCCCGTCCCTAATTGCCCAGAGGATAGTTAAGAGTCAACCACATTGCTGTGGGTCTGGAGCCACTTGGAGGCCAGGCCAGGTAAGGATGGCACTTTCCTTCCCTCAATGACCAGGTGGGGTTTTTTTGTCAGTGGATTCATGGTCATCATTAGACTCCTGATTTCCTGATTTTTTTTTTATTTTTATTGAATTCAAATTCTACCGTTACCTGGGTTACCCAGTGCAGTGATAACACGACCAGGACATCGCCTCCCAATGTGTTCCTGAGCTGGAGAGCGGGTGGGGGGGGGGTTGAGGGGTGGGGGGTGGGGGCTCAGCTCCACGTTCACGGATGAACTTGGAGGACTAGTACACGAGGGGGGAGAGCAGAACTCCGAAAGGACGCTGAGGGAGCTTTGAAGTTAGGACGAGGAGGAGGGACACGGGATGGTCGTTCGGGCAGACAGAGTGCGCGGGGAGGTCAGGGGTAGTGCTGGAAAACCACAGCAAGTCAGGAGTGAAGGGCTTTTGCCCGAAATGTCGACTTTCCTGCTCCTCGGATGCTGCCTGACCTGTTGTGTTTTTCCAGTACCCACCTCTGCCAGGAAGGTCAGTGCCAGGCAATGGTGCTCATCTCGCAGAGCCAGTACCAGCAGAGTGGGCCGTATAGCCATCTCCTGTTCTAGAACATGTCATTCAAGGCCAGACACTGAGGGATCCATGTATAATACCAGGAGCAGGGATTAACCCCTTACTGTTACCGTGTTACTCCTGGTCTTGCTCTGCTGTTGTAACGTAAACATCTGCCTTTGATGTTCTGTCTCACTCTTCCCTTTTACAGGACACTGACTGTCCGCTAGGGAGAGATTCCCACCACAGGCATGGAATTCCTGCAGAGGGGAACTGGTCTCCTAACGGGGAGGTAGGGGGGAGGACACTGACTCTCCCCAGGGTACAGGGGTGACATTGACTCTCCCCAGGGTACGGGGAGACACACTGGCTCTCCCCGGGGTACGGGGGAACACACTGACTCTCCCGGGGTACGAGGAGACACACTGACTCTCCCCGGGGTACGGGGAGACACACTGACTCTCCCCGGGGTATGGGGGAGACACCTGACTCTCCCCGGGGTACGGGGGAACACACTGACTCTCCCCGGGGTACGAGGAGACACACTGACTCTCCCCGGGGTACGAGGAGACACACTGACTCTCCCCGGGGTACGGGGAGACACACTGACTCTCCCCGGGGTACGGGGAGACACACTGACTCTCCCCGGGGTACGAGGAGACACACTGACTCTCCCGGGGTACGAGGAGACACACTGACTCTCCCGGGGTACAGGGGTGACACTGGCTCTCCTCGGGGTACGGGGGAACACACTGACTCTCCCCGGGGTACGAGGAGACACACTGGCTCTCCCCAGGGTACGGGGGAACACACTGACTCTCCCCGGGGTACGGGGGAACACACTGACTCTCCCCGGGGTATGGGGGAGACACCTGACTCACCCCGGGGTACGGGGGAACACACTGACTCTCCCCGGGGTACGGGGAGACACACTGACTCTCCCCGGGGTACGGGGAGACACACTGACTCTCCCCGGGGTACGGGGGAACACACTGACTCTCCCCGGGGTACGGGGGGAGACACTGACTCTCCCGGGGTACGAAGAGACACACTGACTCTCCCGGGGTACAGGGGTGACACTGGCTCTCCTCGGGGTACGGGGGAACACACTGACTCTCCCCGGGGTACGAGGAGACACACTGGCTCTCCCCAGGGTACGGGGGAACACACTGACTCTCCCCGGGGTACGGGGAGACACACTGACTCTCCCCGGGGTATGGGGGAGACACCTGACTCTCCCCGGGGTACGGGGGAACACACTGACTCTCCCCGGGGTACGGGGAGACACACTGACTCTCCCCGGGGTACGGGGAGACACACTGACTCTCCCCGGGGTACGGGGAGACACACTGACTCTCCCCGGGGTACGGGGGAACACACTGACTCTCCCCGGGATACGGGGGAGACACTGACTCTCCCCGGGGTACGGGGGAACACACTGACTCTCCCCGGGGTACGGGGGAACACACTGACTCTCCCCGGGGTACGGGGAGACACACTGGCTCTCCCCGGGGTACGGGGGAACACACTGACTCTCCCCGGGGTACGGGGAGACACACTGACTCTCCCCGGGGTATGGGGGAGACACCTGACTCTCCCCGGGGTACGGGGGAACACACTGACTCTCCCCGGGGTACGGGAAGACACACTGACTCTCCCCGGGGTATGGGGGAGACACCTGACTCTCCCCGGGGTACGGGGGAACACACTGACTCTCCCCGGGGTACCAGGAGACACACTGACTCTCCCCGGGGTATGGGGGAGACACCTGACTCTCCCAGTGGGGGCACATGCAGACAGTGTGATTGTTTTGTCTTGGCACTGAGTGGCGTTTGAGAACAAAAGAGGGGGAGCTGAGAGATGGAGAGAGAGAGAGAGATGGTGATTTGGAGGAGAAATAGATTTGGAGAGGAAGAAATGAGAGGGAGAGAGAGAGATGGCTCTGTGATGCAGAAATCAGTGAAGGGATATTAATGAGAGAGGGAGTGTGTGAGAGGGAGAGAGAGAGAGATGGCTCTGTGATGCAGAAATCAGTGAAGGGATATTCATGAGAGAGGGAATGTGTGAGAGGGAGAGAGAGAGATGGCTCTGTGATGCAGAAATCAGTGAAGGGATATTAATGAGAGAGGGAATGTGTGAGAGGGAGAGAGAGAGATGGCTCTTTGATGCAGAAATCAGTGAAGGGATATTAATGAGAGAGGGAGTGTGTGAGAGGGAGAGAGAGAGATGGCTCTGTGATGCAGAAATCAGTGAAGGGATATTCATGAGAGAGGGAGTGTGTGAGAGGGAGAGAGAGAGAGATGGCTCTGTGATGCAGAAATCAGTGAAGGGATATTCATGAGAGAGGGAATGTGTGAGAGGGAGAGAGAGAGATGGCTCTGTGATGCAGAAATCAGTGAAGTGATATTAATGAGAGAGGGAGTGTGTGAGAGGGAGAAAGAGAGAGATGGCTCTGTGATGCAGAAATCAGTGAAGGGATATTAATGAGAGAGGGAGTGTGTGAGAGGGAGAGAGAGATGGCTCTGTGATGCAGAAATCAGTGAAGGGATATTAATGAGAGAGGGAGTGTGTGAGAGGGAGAGAGAGAGATGGCTCTGTGATGCAGAAATCAGTGAAGGGATATTAATGAGAGAGGGAATGTGTGAGAGGGAGAGAGAGAGAGATGGCTCTGTGATGCAGAAATCAGTGAAGGGATATTAATGAGAGAGGGAGTGTGTGAGAGGGAGAGAGAGAGATGGCTCTGTGATGCAGAAATCAGTGAAGGGATATTCATGAGAGAGGGAGTGTGTGAGAGGGAGAGAGAGAGAGATGGCTCTGTGATGCAGAAATCAGTGAAGGGATATTAATGAGAGAGGGAATGTGTGAGAGGGAGAGAGAGAGATGGCTCTGTGATGCAGAAATCAGTGAAGGGATATTAATGAGAGAGGGAGTGTGTGAGAGGGAGAGAGAGAGATGGCTCTGTGATGCAGAAATCAGTGAAGGGATATTAATGAGAGAGGGAGTGTGTGAGAGGGAGATGGCTCTGTGATGCAGAAATCAGTGAAGGGATATTAATGAGAGAGGGAGTGTGTGAGAGGGAGCGAGGGAGATGGTTCTGTGATGCAGAAATCAGTGAAGTGATATTAATGAGAGGGGACTTGGCCACGTGACCTGTGTGTGTGAGCTCTTTGTTATGAGGAGGTGTGTGTGTGTGTGAGAGAGAGACATTTACACACCCTGCAATATCCCCCCTGCTACGCTTGGCTGGGCTGGGTGTTCAGATTTGTCTGCAGTTTTGCAGGGTACTGGTTTTCACTGCTCCTCTCCACCCTGCTGTCTGCTCGTTGTGAGAATATGAATTATTGACTGACGGATCTTGCCAAATCTGCTATTCCTTCCAGCCCTTTTCCGACGAGAGATAACGGTGAGTATCTGGCACTTTCTGTACTGAATTCTGCCTTGCCTTGACATTGCAGTTGGTGGTTATTCCCAGGGTACACGGCTAGGTACAGATGATGTCTTTCATAGAAATTGAGGGAAATCGCAGGGTTCCTCTGGTAGAGGGGCCACTGTGTTGGTGATCGATGGCAGTGTTGACATCTCCCTGGGTTCCAAGTCTTGCCTTCGACAGTGCATGCAGCAACGCCACCCCCCCCCCCCCCACACCCCAACTACAAATCTGGCCCTGTAATGGCCACCCCATCCACATCATCAGCATTCCCCAAACTGCCAGCTAATCTCAGCAAACAGAGGCTCAATTTACACTCAGCGCTGTTCACTCGTTCTCCACATCCACGCTGTCCCAATGGACCCATCACACTCGGACCCTGCTCACTGTCTTGTAACCGGCCCCACCACCCCTCCCATGAGCCAGCCAATGAGAATTGGCCAGAGCAGTTGCTCAGGAACAAAAGCAAACCTGCTCTTAGTTCAGTCGAGTAAGGGCCACCAATGTTTATTCAGCAGGGTAAGGGTCACTCACTGTGTAACCGTACAGAGTCAGGGTTTATTCAGCAGGGTAAGGGTCACTCACTGTGTAACCGTACAGAGTCAGGGTTTATTCAGCAGGGTAAGGGTCACTCGCTGTGTAACCGTACAGAGTCAGTGTTCATTCAGCAGGGTAAGGGTCACTCGCTGTGTAACCATACAGAGTCAGGGTTTATTCAGCAGGGTAAGGGTCACTCACTGTGTAACCGTACAGAGTCAGTGTTTATTCAGCAGGGTAAGGGTCACTCGCTGTGTAATCGTACAGAGTCAGGGTTTATTCAGCAGGGTAAGGGTCACTCACTGTGTAACCGTACAGAGTCAGGGTTTATTCAGCAGGGTAAGGGTCACTCGCTGTGTAACCGTACAGAGTCAGGGTTTATTCAGCAGGGTAAGGGTCACTCACTGTGTAACCGTACAGAGTCAGTGTTCATTCAGCAGGGTAAGGGTCACTCGCTGTGTAACCGTACAGAGTCAGGGTTTATTCAGCAGGGTAAGGGTCACTCGCTGTGTAACCGTACAGAGTCAGGGTTTATTCAGCAGGGTAAGGGTCACTCGCTGTGTAACCGTACAGAGTCAGGGTTTATTCAGCAGGGTAAGGGTCACTCGCTGTGTAACCGTACAGAGTCAGGGTTTATTCAGCAGGGTAAGGGTCACTCGCTGTGTAACCGTACAGAGTCAGGGTTTATTCAGCAGGGTAAGGGTCACTCGCTGTGTAACCGTACAGAGTCAGGGTTTATTCAGCAGGGTAAGGGTCACTCACTGTGTAACCGTACAGAGTCAGTGTTTATTCAGCAGGGTAAGGGTCACTCACTGTGAAACCGTACAGAGTCAGGGTTTATTCAGCAGGGTAAGGGTCACTCACTGTGTAACCGTACAGAGTCAGGGTTTATTCAGCAGGGTAAGGGTCACTCACTGTGTAACCGTACAGAGTCAGTGTTTATTCAGCAGGGTAAAGGTCACTCACTGTGTAACCGTACAGAGTCAGGGTTTATTCAGCAGGGTAAGGGTCACTCACTGTGTAACCGTACAGAGTCAGTGTTTATTCAGCAGGGTAAGGGTCACTCACTGTGTAACCGTACAGAGTCAGGGTTCATTCAGCAGGGTAAGGGTCACTCGCTGTGTAACCGTACAGAGTCAGGGTTTATTCAGCAGGGTAAGGGTCATTCGCTGTGTAACCGTACAGAGTCAGGGTTTATTCGGCAGGGTAAGGGTCACTCGCTGTGTAACCGTACAGAGTCAGGGTTTATTCAGCAGGGTAAGGGTCACTCGCTGTGTAACCGTACAGAGTCAGGGTTTATTCAGCAGGGTAAGGGTCACTCGCTGTGTAACCGTACAGAGTCAGGGTTTATTCGGCAGGGTAAGGGTCACTGTGTAACTGTACAGACTCAGGGTTTATTCAGCAGGGTAAGGGTCACTCGCTGTGTAACCGTACAGAGTCAGGGTTTATTCAGCAAGGTAAGGGTCACTCACTGTGTAACCGTACAGAGTCAGGGTTCATTCAGCAGGGTAAGGGTCACTCACTGTGTAACCGTACAGAGTCAGTGTTTATTCAGCAGGGTAAGGGTCACTCACTGTGTAACCGTACAGAGTCAGGGTTTATTCAGCAGGGTAAGGGTCACTCGCTTTGTAACCGTACAGAGTCAGGGTTTATTCAGCAGGGTAAGGGTCACTGTGTAACCATACAGAGTCAGGGTTTATTCAGCAGGGTAAGGGTCACTCACTGTGTAACCGTACAGAGTCAGTGTTTATTCAGCAGGGTAAGGGTCACTCACTGTGTAACCGTACAGAGTCCGGGTTTATTCAGCAGGGTAAGGGTCACTGTGTAACCATACAGAGTCAGGGTTTATTCAGCAGGGTAAGGGTCACTCACTGTGTAACCGTACAGAGTCAGGGTTTATTCAGCAGGGTAAGGGTCACTCACTGTGTAACCGTACAGAGTCAGGGTTTATTCAGCAGGGTAAGGGTCACTGTGTAACCGTACAGAGTCAGGGTTTATTCGGCAGGGTAAGGGTCACTCGCTGTGTAACCATACAGAGTCAGGGTTTATTCGGCAGGGTAAGGGTCACTCGCTGTGTTCATGTGTCAGTGTATATTGAGCGTTTGCTCTGTGTTTGTGTTGAAGGTATTGATTTCCTCTCAGTTGGTCAGCTGTGATCTGTGATGGCTGTAAACTCGGACAGCCAGGTGACTGATGTTGGGAGCCCAGCAACAGCAGCAGCCAACGCTGCCCCAGAGCCAGCAGCAGTAGTGAGGGAGAAACAGCAGCTGAATGGGAATGGTCTGATGGATGGATCGAAAACCACATCCCTGCAGGACCTGGCCCGTCCCCTCCACAAACCAAGTCCCCGGAAGGCTGTCCGCGCCAGCTCAGTTACCCAGCTCCCTCAGAGTGCCCTGAACTCCCCTCGTACTAGCATCCACCGACATCCCTCCATCCAAACTGTTGAGGGAGGGGAGCATGAGAAGCCTCGTGACTACATCATCCTGGCTGTTATCTCCTGTTTCTGCCCAATCTGGCCCCTCAATATTGTGGCGTTTGTCTATGCTGTGATGGTGAGTATGGTTCAGCTCACACTGTGTCTGCCTGCACCACACTGCAACACTCCTTCACTGTTCCCCATTGGCTCTCTGTCTCTGTCTCTGTGTCCATCTCTGTCTCTGACCCTCTCTGTCTCTATCTCTGTTCCTGTCCCTCTCTGTTCCTAGCTCTGTCTGTCTCTCTCATTGTTCATCTCTTTGTCTCCATCTCCATCTGTGTGTGTTTCTGTCACTGACCTAGCAATCCTCTCCCTCTCCTGCTCCATCACTGTTTCTGCCACTTTCTGTCTCTGTCTGTCTCCATCTCTATCCCTCTGTCTCTGACCCAGCGATCCTGTTTCCATCTCTATTTCTGTCTGTCTGTCTCCCTCACTGTCTGTCATTGATCCTCTCCCCCTCTGTTTTTTCTCTCTCATTGATAAACTTGATTCTTTCTGTCTCAGTCTCCATTTTTCTGAATCTTTCTTGTTCTCTCTCCCTGTCTCTCTTTCTCCACATCTGGGTATGTGTCTCCTGCTTTCTCTTCTCCAGTTAACTCTTTCTCACTGTCTCTCCTCTCTGACTCTCATTCTCTCTCTCCCCCTACTGTTCTTACACACTCAGCAGCTCTTTCTCAATCAGTCTCTCACGGTGTTAATGCCTCGGTTTTTTAAATATTTCTGTCCTTTCACAGATCCCACATTCTCCATTTTCCTGATCATCATTCATTCAAAATGGACGTTATTAACACAACACTTTGAAATTTTCAGATTCTGTTCCAGGGAGCCCTTCAAACACTCTCAGGGACAGGGACAGCACGGGGTTAAATACAGAGTAAAGCTCCCTCTACACTGTCCCCCCCATCCCAGGGACAGGGACAGCACGGGGTTAAATACAGAGTAAAGCTCCCTCTACACTGTCCCCCCCATCCCAGGGACAGGGACAGTACGGGGTTAGATACAGAGTAAAGCTCCCACTACACTGTCCCCCCATCCTAGGGACAGGGACAGCATGGGGTTAGATACAGAGTAGAGCTCCCTCTACACTGTCCCCCATCAAACACTCTCAGGGACAGGGACAGCACGGGGTTAAATACAGAGTAAAGCTCCCTCTACACTGTCCCCCATCAAACACTCTCAGGGACAGGGACAGCACGGGGTTAAATACAGAGTAAAGTTCCCTCTACACTGTCCCCCCGATGCCAGGGACAGGGACAGCACGGGGTTAAATACAGAGTAAAGCTCCCTCTACATTATCCCCCCCATCCCGGGGACAGGGACAGCACGGGGTTAGATACAGAGTAAAGCTCCCTCTACACTGTCCCCCCCATCCCGGGGGACAGGGACATTATGGGGTTAGATACAGAGTAAAGCTCCCTCTACACTGTCTCCCCCATCCCAGGGACAGGGACAGCACGGGGTTAGATACAGTGTAGAGCTCCCTCTACACTGTCCCCCCATCCCAGGGACAGGGACAGCATGGGGTTCGATACAGAGTAAAGCTCCCTCTACACTGTCCCCCCATCCCAGGGACAGGGACAGCATGGGGTTCGATACAGAGTAAAGCCTCCTCTACACTGTCCCCCCCATCCCAGGGACAGGGACAAACACGGGGTTAGACACAGAGTAAAGCTCCCTCTACACTGTCCCTGATGATGTTGTCTCTGTATCCAGTCGAGGAACAGTTTCCAGAACGGAGATGTGGACGGAGCACGGAGGCTGGGGCGAGTTGCCAAGTTGCTGAGTATTGTGGCTGTTGTCGGGGGCCTGGTCATCATTGCAGCTTGTGTCATTAACTTCTCCAGTGAGTCTGGGGTTATCAGAAAACCTACAAGAGACGGCTGGGAAGGAAGGGGTTTGGGTCCATTGGGACGGTGTAGAGTGGGAGGGATCGGGAAGGGGTTTGGGGTCCCATTGGGGATGGTGTAGAGCGGGAGGGAACGGGAAGGGGTTTGGGGTCCCATTGGGGACGGTGTAGAGCGGGAGGGAACGGAAAGGGGTTTGGGGTCCCATTGGGGATGGTGTAGAGCGGGAGGGATCGGGACGTGGTTTGGGGCCCCATTGGGGACAGTGTAGAGCGGGAGGGAACGGGAAGGGGTTTGGGGTCCTATTGGGACGGTTTAGAGCGGGAGGGAACGGAAAGGGGTTTGGGGTCCCATTGGGGATGGTGTAGAGTGGGAGGGATCGGGACGGGGTTTGGGGCCCCATTGGGGACAGTGTAGAGCGGGAGGGAACGGGAAGGGGTTTGGGGTCCTATTGGGACGGTTTAGAGCGGGAGTGAATGGGAAGGGGTTTGGGGTCCCATTGGGGATGGTGTAGAGCGGGAGGGAACGGGAAGGGGTTTGGGGTCCCATTGGGGACAGTGTAGAGCGGGAGGGAATGGGAAGGGGTTTGAGGCCCCATTGGGGATGGTGTAGAGCGGGAGGGAACAAGAAGGGGTTTGAGGCCCCATTGTGGATGGTATAGAGCGGGAGGGAACGGGAAGGGGTTTGGGGTCCCATTGGGGACGGTGTAGAGCGGGAGGGAACGGGAAGGGGTTTGGGGTCCCATTGGGGACGGTGTAGAGCGGGAGGGAACGGGAAGGGGTTTGGGGTCCCATTGGGGACGGTGTAGAGCGGGAGTGAATGGGAAGGGGTTTGGGGTCCATTGGGACGGTGTAGAGCGGGAGTGAATGGGAAGGGATTTGGGGTCCATTGGGACGGTGTAGAGCGGGAGTGAATGGGAAGGGGTTTGGGGTCCATTGGGGACGGTGTAGAGCGGGAGGGAATGGGAAGGGGTCCCATTGGGGACGGTGTAGAGCGGGAGTGAATGGGAAGGGGTTTGGGGTCCATTGGGACGGTGTAGAGCGGGAGTGAATGGGAAGGAGTTTGGGGTCCCATTGGGACGGTGTTAGAGTGGGAGTGAACGGGAAGGGATTTGGGGTCCCATTGGGGACGGTGTAGAGCGGGAGGGAACGGGAAGGGGTTTGGGGTCCCATTGGGGATGGTGTAGAGCGGGAGGGAACGGGAAGGGGTTTGGGGTCCCATTGGGGATGGTGTAGAGCGGGAGGGAACGGGAAGGGGTTTGGGGTCCCATTGGGGACGGTGTAGAGCGGGAGGGAACGGGAAGGGGTTTGGGGTCCCATTGGCGATGGTGTAGAGCGGGAATGAACGGGAAGGGGTTTGGGGTCCCACTGGGGACAGTGTAGAGTGGGAGGGATCGGGACAGGGTTTGGGGCCCCATTGGGGACAGTGTAGAGCGGGAGGGAACGGGAAGGGGTTTGGGGTCCTATTGGGACGGTTTAGAGCGGGAGTGAATGGGAAGGGGTTTGGGGTCCCATTGGGGATGGTGTAGAGCGGGAGGGAACGGGAAGGGGTTTGGGGTCCCATTGGGGACAGTGTAGAGCGGGAGGGAACGGGAAGGGGTTTGAGGCCCCATTGGGGATGGTGTAGAGCGGGAGGGAACAAGAAGGGGTTTGAGGCCCCATTGGGGATGGTGTAGAGCGGGAGGGAACAAGAAGGGGTTTGAGGCCCCATTGTGGACGGTGTAGAGCGGGAGGGAACGGGAAGGGGTTTGGGGTCCCATTGGGGACGGTGTAGAGCGGGAGGGAACGGGAAGGGGTTTGGTGTCCCATTGGGGACGGTGTAGAGCGGGAGGGAACGGGAAGGGGTTTGGGGTCCCATTGGGGATGGTGTAGAGCGGGAGGGAACGGGAAGGGGTTTGGGGTCCCACTGGGGACAGTGTAGAGTGGGAGGGAGCGGGACGGGGTTTGGGGCCCCATTGGGGACAGTGTAGAGCGGGAGGGAACGGGAAGGGGTTTGGGGTCCTATTGGGACGGTTTAGAGCGGGAGTGAATGGGAAGGGGTTTGGGGTCCCATTGGGGATGGTGTAGAGTGGGAGTGAACGGGAAGGTGTTTGAGGCCCCATTGGGGATGGTGTAGAGCGGGAGGGAACGGGAAGGGGTTTGAGGCCCCATTGGGGATGGTGTAGAGCGGGAGGGAACAAGAAGGGGTTTGAGGCCCCATTGTGGATAGTGTAGAGCGGGAGGGAACGGGAAGGGGTTTGGGGTCCCATTGGGGACGGTGTAGAGCGGGAGGGAACGGGAAGGGGTTTGGGGTCCCATTGGGGACGGTGTAGAGTGGGAGGGAACGGGAAGGGGTTTGGGGTCCCATTGGGCACGGTGTAGAGCGGGAGTGAATGGGAAGGGATTTGGGGTCCATTGGGACGGTGTTAGAGTGGGAGGGAACGGGAAGGGGTTTGGGGTCCCATTGGGGATGGTGTAGAGCGGGAGGGATTGGGACAGGGTTTGGGGTCCCATTGGGGATGGTGTAGAGCGGGAGGGAACGGGAAGGGGTTTGGTGTCCCATTGGGGACGGTGTAGAGCGGGAGGGAACGGGAAGGGTTTGGGGTCCCATTGGGGACGGTGTAGAGCGGGAGGGAACGGGAAGGGGTTTGGGGTCCCATTGGGGACAGTGTAGAGCGGGAGGGAATGGGAAGGGGTTTGAGGCCCCATTGGGGATGGTGTAGAGCGGGAGGGAACAAGAAGGGGTTTGAGGCCCCATTGTGGATGGTATAGAGCGGGAGGGAACGGGAAGGGGTTTGGGGTCCCATTGGGGACGGTGTAGAGCGGGAGGGAACGGGAAGGGGTTTGGGGTCCCATTGGGGACGGTGTAGAGCGGGAGGGAACGGGAAGGGGTTTGGGGTCCCATTGGGGACGGTGTAGAGCGGGAGTGAATGGGAAGGGGTTTGGGGTCCATTGGGACGGTGTAGAGCGGGAGTGAATGGGAAGGGATTTGGGGTCCATTGGGACGGTGTAGAGCGGGAGTGAATGGGAAGGGGTTTGGGGTCCATTGGGGACGGTGTAGAGCGGGAGGGAATGGGAAGGGGTCCCATTGGGGACGGTGTAGAGCGGGAGTGAATGGGAAGGGGTTTGGGGTCCATTGGGACGGTGTAGAGCGGGAGTGAATGGGAAGGAGTTTGGGGTCCCATTGGGACGGTGTTAGAGTGGGAGTGAACGGGAAGGGATTTGGGGTCCCATTGGGGACGGTGTAGAGCGGGAGGGAACGGGAAGGGGTTTGGGGTCCCATTGGGGATGGTGTAGAGCGGGAGGGAACGGGAAGGGGTTTGGGGTCCCATTGGGGATGGTGTAGAGCGGGAGGGAACGGGAAGGGGTTTGGGGTCCCATTGGGGACGGTGTAGAGCGGGAGGGAACGGGAAGGGGTTTGGGGTCCCATTGGCGATGGTGTAGAGCGGGAATGAACGGGAAGGGGTTTGGGGTCCCACTGGGGACAGTGTAGAGTGGGAGGGATCGGGACAGGGTTTGGGGCCCCATTGGGGACAGTGTAGAGCGGGAGGGAACGGGAAGGGGTTTGGGGTCCTATTGGGACGGTTTAGAGCGGGAGTGAATGGGAAGGGGTTTGGGGTCCCATTGGGGATGGTGTAGAGCGGGAGGGAACGGGAAGGGGTTTGGGGTCCCATTGGGGACAGTGTAGAGCGGGAGGGAACGGGAAGGGGTTTGAGGCCCCATTGGGGATGGTGTAGAGCGGGAGGGAACAAGAAGGGGTTTGAGGCCCCATTGGGGATGGTGTAGAGCGGGAGGGAACAAGAAGGGGTTTGAGGCCCCATTGTGGACGGTGTAGAGCGGGAGGGAACGGGAAGGGGTTTGGGGTCCCATTGGGGACGGTGTAGAGCGGGAGGGAACGGGAAGGGGTTTGGTGTCCCATTGGGGACGGTGTAGAGCGGGAGGGAACGGGAAGGGGTTTGGGGTCCCATTGGGGATGGTGTAGAGCGGGAGGGAACGGGAAGGGGTTTGGGGTCCCACTGGGGACAGTGTAGAGTGGGAGGGAGCGGGACGGGGTTTGGGGCCCCATTGGGGACAGTGTAGAGCGGGAGGGAACGGGAAGGGGTTTGGGGTCCTATTGGGACGGTTTAGAGCGGGAGTGAATGGGAAGGGGTTTGGGGTCCCATTGGGGATGGTGTAGAGTGGGAGTGAACGGGAAGGTGTTTGAGGCCCCATTGAGGATTGTGTAGAGCGGGAGGGAACGGGAAGGTGTTTGAGGCCCCATTGGGGATGGTGTAGAGCGGGAGGGAACAAGAAGGGGTTTGAGGCCCCATTGTGGATGGTGTAGAGCGGGAGGGAACGGGAAGGGGTTTGGGGTCCCATTGGGGACGGTGTAGAGCGGGAGGGAACGGGAAGGGGTTTGGGGTCCCATTGGGGACGGTGTAGAGTGGGAGGGAACGGGAAGGGGTTTGGGGTCCCATTGGGCACGGTGTAGAGCGGGAGTGAATGGGAAGGGATTTGGGGTCCATTGGGACGGTGTTAGAGTGGGAGTGAACGGGAAGGGGTTTGGGGTCCCATTGGGGATGGTGTAGAGCGGGAGGGAACGGGAAGGGGTTTGGGGTCCCATCGGGGATGGTATAGAGCGGGAGTGAACAGGAAGGGGTTTGGGGTCCCATCGGGGATGGTATAGAGCGGGAGTGAACAGGAAGGGGTTTGGGGTCCATTGGGGACGGTGTAGAGCAGGAGGGAAAGGGAAGGGGTTTGGGGTCCCATTGGGGACGGTGTAGAGCGGGAGTGAATGGGAAGGGGTTTGGGGTCCATTGGGATGGTGTAGAGCGGGAGTGAATGGGAAGGGGTTTGGGGTCCCATTGGGACGGTGTTAGAGTGGGAGTGAACGGGAAGGGATTTGGGGTCCATTGGGACGGTGTAGAGCGGGAGTGAATGGGAAGGGGTTTGGGGTCCCATCGGGGATGGTATAGAGCGGGAGTGAACAGGAAGGGGTTTGGGGTCCATTGGGGACGGTGTAGAGCGGGAGGGAATGGGAAGGGGTTTGGGGTCCCATTGGGGACGGTGTAGAGCGGGAATGAATGGGAAGAGGTTTGGGGTCCATTGGGACGGTGTAGAGCGGGAGGGAACGGGAAGGGGTTTGGGGTCCCATTGGGAACGGTGTAGAGCGGGAGGGAACGGGGAGGGGTTTGGGGTCCATTGGGGACGGTGTAGAGCAAGAGTGAACGGGAAGGGTTTTGGGATCCGATTGGGGACGGTGTAGAGCGGGAGGGAACGGGAAGGGGTTTGGGGTCCCATTGGGGATGGTGTAGAGCGGGAGTGAACGGGAAGGGGTTTGGGGTGCCATTGGGGACAGTGTAGAGCAAGAGTGAACGGGAAGGGTTTTGGGATCCGATTGGGGACGGTGTAGAGCGGGAGGGAACGGGAAGGGGTTTGGGGTCCCATTGGGACGGTGTAGAGCGGGAGTGAATGGGAAGGGGTTTGGGGTCCATTGGGACGGTGTAGAGCGGGAGGGAACGGGAACGGGTTTGGGGTCCCATTGGGGACGGTGTAGAGCGGGAGGGAACGGGAAGGGGTTTGGGGTCCATTGGGGACGGTGTAGAGCGGGAGTGAACGGGAAGGGGTTTGGGGTCCCATTGGGGACGGTGTAGAGCGGGAGGGAACGGGAAGGGGTCCCATTGGGATGGTGTAGAGAGGGAGGAAACGGGAAGGGGTTTGGGGTCCCATTGGGGATGGTGTAGAGTGGGAGTGAATGGGAAGGGGTTTGGGGTCCATTGGGACGGTGTAGAGCGGGAGGGAACGGGAAGGGGTTTGGGGTCCATTGGGACGGTGTAGAGTGGGAGGGAACGGGAAGGGGTTTGGGGTCCCATTGGGGACGGTGTAGAGCGGGAGTGAACGGGAAGGGGTTTGGGGTCCCATTGGGGACGGTGTAGAGCGGGAGGGAACGGGGAGGGGTTTGGGGTCCATTGGGGACGGTGTAGAGCGGGAGTGAACGGGAAGGGGTTTGGGGTCCCATTGGGGACGGTGTAGAGCGGGAGTGAATAGGAAAGACTAGAGAAACAGACTGACTAGGAGAGATGAGGAAAGAGTGAGAGACAATAAAACCATGGTCGAATGGTTGTGAATGGAGTGAGGCAGACAGACAAGCAGATTAAGAGAGTGAGAGAGAGAGAGAGAGAGACAGATGGACAGACAGTCCAAAGGTAAGAGGCAAAGACAGACAAGGGTAGAGAGAGAGAGAGAATCGGAGAGAGGGATAGTGTGAGTCATAAGGTGATACAGAGGTAGAGAGAGAGAGGGAGAGAGATGGAGGGAGAGGTAGAGAGAGAGAGGGAGAGAGATGGAGGGAGAGGTAGAGAGAGAGAGGGAGAGGGGGAGAGGGAGAGAGATGGAGGGAGAGGTAGAGAGAGAGAGGGAGAGTGTAAGTTAGGGAGGGAAAAGCTTCAAACACTTTAGGAGAGAGAAAGGGATGGATAAATAGATAGATGGAGGGAGAGAGAGATGGAGGGAGAGGGAGAGAGATGGAGACAGACAGAGAGAGATGAAGGGAGAGAGATGGAGGGAGAGGGAGAGAGATGGAGACAGACAGAGAGAGTTGGAGGGAGAGGGAGAGAGATGGAGGGAGAGGGAGAGAGATGGAGGGAGAGGGAGAGAGATGGAGGGAGAGGGAGAGAGATGGAGGGGGAGAGAGAGAGATGGAGGGAGAGGGAGAGAGATGGAGGGAGAGAGAGAGAGATGGAGGGAGAGAGATGGAGGGAGAGAGAGAGAGATGGAGGGAGAGGGAGAGAGATGGAGGGAGAGGGAGAGAGATGGAGGGAGAGGGAGAGAGAGAGAGAGATGGAGACAGACAGAGAGAGATGGAGGGAGAGGGAGAGAGAGAGAGAAAGGGAGAGAGGGAGACAGAGATGGAGGGAGAGGGAGAGAGAGAGAAAGGGAGAGAGGGAGACAGAGATGGAGGGAGAGAGATGGAGGGAGAGGGAGAGAGATGGAGGGGGAGAGAGAGAGATGGAGGGAGAGGGAGAGAGATGGAGGGAGAGAGAGAGAGATGGAGGGAGAGAGATGGAGGGAGAGAGAGAGAGATGGAGGGAGAGGGAGAGAGATGGAGGGAGAGGGAGAGAGATGGAGGGAGAGGGAGAGAGAGAGAGAGATGGAGACAGACAGAGAGAGATGGAGGGAGAGGGAGAGAGAGAAAGGGAGAGAGGGAGACAGAGATGGAGGGAGAGGGAGAGAGAGAAAGGGTGAGATGGAGACAAAGATAGATAGAGGGAGAGAGGAAGAGAGAGATGGAAACAGAGAGAGGGAGACAGAAAGGAAGAGATAAAGTTGGAAAGAGAAAGGAAGAGCGAGAGAAAGAGGAGACAGAGAGAGAGGAGAGAGAGATACAGAGAAAAAGGGAGAGAGAGAGAGAGAGACCGATGGAGTGATAGACAGAGACAGTCATGCTGAGGTCTTGTATTTGGGAGGAGTGAGGCAGCAGAAGATTATTTGTCTATCATGGTCAGTTAGTGAACCTTGTCTCTGTTCCCTGCTCAGTTTTCCAGTGAAGGTGGAAGTGTGAATCTCCCCGTACCCCACAGGGACTGCAGCCGGCTGGACAGCACTGACTATGTGGGACGGTGAAGAGGGAGAGGGGACGGAGATGAAGATATTGGGTCCCTGCTGTCGGACAGTTGGCTGCTGTTCCTGATTAAGACTAACGCTGTAATCGCATGTCAAAGTTTACCGGACAGTATTGTTCAGTGTTGGGGGGGGGGGGGCGGGGGGGACAACTTTTATGATTTCACACACACACACACATTTACACAAACTGCAAGCTGAAAGGGAACACATCGTTTCTCCTTGGAAAGCACAAGATTTAGCAAGGCACGTTCAACTGATGGGCACTGCTCAGGACTTGGAGAGTGAGGGCATCCACCCCTGACCCCTGATCACCCCTACCCTCGACCACCCCGACCCCTGACCACCCTGACCCCTACCCTCGACCACCCCGACCCCCCATGACAACCAATGACCACCCCGACCCCTACCCTCGACCACCCTTGACCTCTGACCACCCTGACCAGCCCACCTGATGCCATCCCATTAGCTTCTCCCTCCTCCTGCATGCAGTCCTCGCAAGGTCAATACTCCGCCCTTCTGTATACGTCTTCCCCAGTCATCGAGGAGGGAGGAGGGTGTGTGGTAAACCAAGAGGGATCACTCACACATGCTCCAATTCACTGCCATCTGAAAACTCACAGACACAACACAGCTCTGGTCAACTCTCCACTCTCTGGATTGAACAGGTTATGTCCTGGTGCAGAGTGTAGGACGTGTACCATATGGAGTCCATCACTCTCAGGGGGTGATGGAGAGGGAGCTCGATGCTGACACTGGGTATAAAGTGGGGGAGGTTACACTGTCAGGGGGTGATGTAGAGGGAGCTCTGTACCGTCCCTGTCCCTGGGAGAGCTCGATGCTGACACTGGGGATAAAGTGGGGGAGGTTCACTGTCAGGGGGTGATGTAGAGGGAGCTCTGTACCGTCCCTGTCCCTGGGAGAGCTCGATGCTGACACTGGGTATAAAGTGGGGGAGGTTACACTGTCAGGGGGTGATGTAGAGGGAGCTCTGTACCGTCCCTGTCCCTGGGAGAGCTCGATGCTGACACTGGGGATAAAGTGGGGCAGGTTACACTGTCAGGGGGTGATGTAGAGGGAGCTCTGTACCGTCCCTGTCCCTGGGAGAGCTCGATGCTGACACTGGGGATAAAGTGGGGCAGGTTACACTGTCAGGGGGTGATGTAGAGGGAGCTCTGTACCGTCCCTGTCCCTGGGAGAGCTCGATGCTGACACTGGGTATAAAGTGGGGGAGGTTACACTGTCAGGGGGTGATGTAGAGGGAGCTCTGTACCCTCCCTGTCCCTGGGAGAGCTCGATGCTGACACTGGGGATAAAGTGGGAGAGGTTACACTGTCAGGGGGTGATGTAGAGGGAGCTCTGTACCCTCCCTGTCCCTGGGAGAGCTCGATGCTGACACTGGGTATAAAGTGGGGGAGGTTACACTGTCAGGGGGTGATGGAGAGGGAGCTCTGCAGTGTTGGTTTGCCTGAATGTGTAATGTCTCTGTGTCTGGGTGCTTTGGGACACAGAGACAAACTGTCTTGTTGTGAAACTGTTGAACCTGGACAAAGAGAGTTTGAGGAGACCTGACAATTTGCTGTCATTGAGCTATACACTGCCTGACACCAACAACGTCTGAACCTTTCACACAACTCATCCAACAGCAGTCAGATATTGCTTGTAGGTTTTTGCAGCATGACTTTAATATAATCTTCTGTATATGTGGGACCTGTCTATGCACTCACAAGTAACGAGACAGGCAGTGATCTGCCCAGGTTCTGCTTGCTCTCTCAGCATGATGTTCTCCAAGTATTGATTTGGGAGAGAGCTGAATCTCTCTCTCTCTCCCTCCTTCTCTCTCTACCCCCTCTCTGCCTCTCACCCTACCCCAACTCTCTCTTCCTACTCTGTCTCTCACTCTATCCCCCTCTCTGTCCCTCCTCTGTCTCACTCTCTACTGTTCTGACTCCCTGCTATCTCTCTCTACCCTCTCTTTCTACATCCCTCTGTACCCCCTTCTGTCTCACTATCTCCTTCTCTCCCTGCTCTCTCTCCACATCCCTCTGTCCACCCCTCACCTCTAACCCCCTCTCTGCCCATCTCTCTCTGTACCACCCCACTATCTCTCTCTACCGCTCTTCCCCCGTCTCACTCTCTCTTCCCTGCTCTCTCTACTCCTCCCCTCTCTCCACCTTCTCTGCCCCTTTCTACTTCTCTTCCCCCCTCACTCTCTCCTCCCACTATCTTTTTCTCACTCCCTCTCTCCCCCCACTTCCTCTTTCTCCCCACTCTCTCTCTCCAACCCTCTTTCTGTTGATTTTGTGACTGCATGCAGACTGAAATTTGTCAGCTGAGATGCTTATCATTATTATAATTATTATGCACTCTTTTGTATTTTTGCATGAAATATGAAATAAACAAAAAAAAAAATGAGCACGAGATTGGCCAGTCTTTGCTGTGTTTGTCTTACCACTTCTGTTATTTCTTACATTGAGCAATTCGGTGCAAGCTGAAATCCTGCAGTGTATTTTACAGGTGATGGGAGACACTGCTGCTAGTGAGCATCAGTGCTGGAGGAGGGGATGTTTGTGGATGGTGGTGCTCATCAAATGGGGTCTGCTTCATCCCAAAGTGTTAAGTGTTACAACACAGAGGGCAACAGCCAAACTCAATCCATCTTTGTACCCGTCTATGCACAACATAATAAAATTAAAATCTTCAAAGACCGTAAAAATTGACTGCAATCATTCCCAATCAGACGTTCTCACTGTGCAAAAGGTTAATTCTCGGCACTGGCTTGTCACTTAAACACACAACTTAGCAATTATCAAGGCAGTAATTTTAGCAGAGTGAAATTAAACAAAGTAATCTAATTGGTCTCTGCTGGAACCCCAAACTTACTTGTTTGAAATCCCATTGACACAAAAGACAGACAAATACTGTTACAGTATTAAATAAAAGAAAGAAAAATAACTGGTCAGATTACTTAAATGATTTTCGTCACGTGTTGAGCCACAAGCATGGATGATGGTCTCCCAGTAAAAATTCACACAACACCAGGTTATAGTCCAACAGGTTTATTTGGAAGCGCTAGCTTTCGGAGCGATGCTCCTTCACAACCACCTGATTAGGGAGCGGTGCTCTGAAAGCTAGTGTTTCCAATTAAACCTGTTGGACTATAACCTGGTGTTGTATGATTTTTCACTTTGTACAGCTCAGTCCAACACCAGCATCTCCAAATCAGGTTTCCTAGTTGGGTTTGTGAAGATGACTCAACAGAGATTTACCAGGATGTCGCCAGGTACAGAAGGTTTGAGTTATAAAGAAGGGTTGGATAGACGAGGACTTTTTTCACTGGATCCGTAGAAGTTTATAAAATAATGATAGAAGTTTATAAAATAATTGGAGATACAGATAGGTTTAATGGTAGGTGTATTTTCCCTGGGGTGGGGGATTTCAAGTCGAGGGGCACATTTTTTAGGTGAAAGGAGAGAGATTTAAAAAAGACACAAGGGGACATTTTTACACAGAGAGTGGTTCATGCAAGGAAATGGCGGATGTGGGTACAATTACAACATGTAAAAGACATTTGGATAAATACATGAGCAGGAAAGGTTGGAGGGATATGGGCCAGGAGCAGGCAAGTGGGACTAGTTTAGGATTAGGTCGGCACGGACTGGTCAGGCCGAAAGGTCTGTTTCTGTACTGGATAACTTAATGTCAATTAGCGTTAGGAAAAGATCTTGCACATCTTCCTGCTGTAGCATCAACAGGCAAATTCCTTCTCACAGAAAACACTGTCCAAAATCCAATTCAAACACTGATAAGCTGCCACCTCCGGGAGATCTGTTACCATTCTGCACCTGCTTGAGTAGGAGTTGTTTTCCAAACTTGCTGGAACCAATTCCCAGGTCCCCATTAATCATAGTCACATAGCATGGAAACAGACCCTTCAGTCTAACCAGTCCATGATGACCCTAACCTCAAACTAAACCGTCCCATCTGCTTGCATTTGGCCCAATTTCCCTTCAAATGTTTCCTAAATAAGAACTTATTCAATGCCTTTTAACTGTAACTGCATCCACCATTTCCTCTGGCAGTTCATTCCACACACTATCTACTCTCTGTGTAAAAGAGCCACTTCCATGTCCTTTACAAATCTCTCTCCTCTCAACTTAAAAATATGCCCCCTGGTTTTGAACTCTCCCAAATTTAGCTGCATCCTTTCTATAGCAGGGTGACCAGAATTATACGCAGTGGTCTAAAAGAGGTCTCACTAATGTCCTATACAATGTTAATATGATGCCCCAACTCCTTTACTCAAAGGTCGGAGCTATGAAGGAATGTATACTAAATACCTTCACTTTGTGATGCACATTTATGTACCCAAACTCTAAAGTGTCTGTTCAAGATCTCTAACCACACTAATTGCATAAACCCTGCCCTTGTTTTACCAAAATGCATTAGCTCACATTTATCTGAACTAAACTCCATTACCCAGTTGCTTGAGATCCCTTTGTAATCTTAAATAACCTTCTTCACTGTCCACTATCCCATCGACCTTGGTGTTATCTGCAAACGAACAAACCGTGCCTCCAATATTCTCATCCATATCATTTATATAAATGACAAACACCGATGGACCCGATCCCTATGGAACACCGCTGGTCACAGGCCTCCAGTCTGAAAAACAACCCTCCACCATCACCCCCTGGCTCCTACTGTCAACTCAATTAGCAAGCTCCCCCTGAATCTCATGTGATCTAACTTTACTAACTAGTCTAACATGCAGGACCTTGTCGAAGGCTTTACTAGAATCCCAAGTAAATAACGTCTCCTGCTCTGCCCTCGTTAATCTTCTTGGTTACTCCATTAAAAAACTCCCAAGTTTGTGAGACATGATTTCCATCACAAAAAAACATTGCCAGCTCTCCCTAATCACTCCCAGGCTCTCCCAATGCAATTAAATGTCTACTTACCCCCTGCTAGTCTCAGACTCACAGCTCGACAGTTCCTAGACTTCTTACAGGCTTTCTTAAACAATGGCACTACATTAGCCACCCTCCAGTCCTTCACCCGTGTTTGTAGACGATATAGGCATCTCTGCTAGGAGTCCTGCAATTTCCTCCCTTACCTCCCACAACGTCCTGGGATACACTTGATCAGGTCATATAAACTAATCTACTTTTATGTTACAGGCCTCCAGCACTTCCTCTTCTGTAATGTGAACTGTTTTCAAAACATCAATAGCTATTTCCCCGGGCTCTCTAACCTCCATTCCTTTCTCAACAGTAAAAACTGACGCAAAACATTCATTTAATGTCATAAGTTTCCATCAGATCACCTCCTTACTCTGCTACACTCCAGTGAATATAATCCTAAACAATCCATTCTCTCACCACAAGTGCCTGGCCTGCGTATCTGTTGCAAATTACCCCCTTGAGAAGGTGGGGATGAGCTGCCTTCTTGAACTGCTGTAGTCTGTGTGCTGTTGGGAGACCCACAGTATCCTCAGGGGGGGAACGCCAGGATTTTGACCAGGCAGCATGAAGGAACTATTGATATATTTCCAAGTCAGGATGGTAAATGGTATGCTCTCCGTTTAAACCCCAGTGACAAAGTGCCTGCCCAACTCTCTGATCAGGTACCAACCTGTAATTAACTTCCAGCCATGACTTCACCAAGGAACAAAAGCTTTGTCCTTTTAAGAACGAGCTGTTCCCACAGTCCAGCAGTCACCTTTAGCTCACAGCTCCAAACCATTCAGGCAACTGGGAAGTATTCTGTCATGCTCCTGACTTGTACCTTGGTGATCAGAGGAGTATAATGCTGGCTATTTGGTCTATCATGCCTGCACCAGACCATTACCTGTTTGATGATGCTGCCCCTTGGCGTTTTTTTCCAACAGGGGTCATAAAGGCAGAGATGCCGATATGTCTGGAAACATCGACTTTAAACAATGACAGGGAAGCGATCAGGTCTCCCAGTTATGGTTTTCTTTTTCCTAGCCCAGTTTAATTCTTAGCAGGCAGTCAGAAACTGCTGGGGACTTGGAGAAACAGCTACAGTGAGAAAGGTTCCATGCTTCGTGCTTGAACGTGCTCTCTGAAATCTCTCCTGCCTGTAAGAACCTGTGTGAATTGACCTTTTGCCAAGGAATGCATTTGTGGGACGTTGCGGGGATTGAAACAGCTCCTTGCGATATTGCGTAAGTTGCATTTTCAAAAGTTGTTATTGTAAATGCTGTTTCCTTTTGTCCCGTTCCCGTAAGGTGCAAATAAATTGTATTTGCTTAGAGCTAAGTGATTGGACCAGCTGCATCACCCCTGAACATCTGCCTTTTACATAAAGGCCAAACCTCTTAAAATGCTTTGAGGGGAGCTGGCCTGGTCCATACACACCGATAGCAAATTTCTTGCTTTGCCCCCCCCCTCCCCGAGCCATATCCCTCCACAATATTTCTATCCAATAAATGTGCCTCTACAACGTTTCCAGGCAGCGTATTCCAGACCGACTACTCACTGGGTGAACAAGTTTGAACTTCAGTCCATGATGGATGGCCAGTGATAATCCTGGACACACACTCCAACTGGCATCCTCCTCCTCCTCGATACATCTCACTCCGTCCAGCACTTCCTCCTGATTCCCGCTGACTCGTCGATTTATCCAATTCTGCCACACACACCTCCCCCCAACCTCACGGTTGATATGAAATGCCACACTCGCCAGGGTCACAGACCATCAGAGAAAGCTCTGCTGCTCTTGGACCAAGTTCCGGGGATTTTGGTAATGAGGACCGGGCACGGTCAGTGGGAATGGGCTGGGCTCTGGCTGAATTCAGGATGCCCACGAGGCACCATCCCAACTTGTATTAAAACCACGTCTGCACTTCTGCCTGAGTGAGTCGCTGGTCCGTGTCAGAGTCACCCGCGTCGTCATGGTCTGGAGTCACGTGTGGGTCAGTTTGGGGAGTGACAGTGGGGAAGCCATTAGTTTGAGAGATAGAGACAGGGAAAGGGAGACAGAGAATGGGGCAGGGGGAGGTGAAGACAGACAGAGCGGGAGAGAGAATAGGGGAGAGAAAGAGTGACTGATGGGGAGAGGTAGAGCGGGAGAGAGGGGGGAAGGGAGGGTGAGAGAGGGTCAGGGAGAGAGGGGGAGAACAAAGGGACAAAGAGAGAGAGGGAGGAGATAAACAGGAGAGAGAGGGGAAGAGAGGGACAGGAGAGAGAAAGAGAGGGATAGGGGAGGGGGAGAGAGATTGAGGAGGAGAGATATAGCAGGAGAGAGCGACAGGGAGAGAGAAAGAGAGGGACGTGGGGGTAGAGAGAGATTGAGGAGGAGAGATAGAGCAGGAGAGAGGGACAGGGAAAGAGTGGATCGGGGGGGAGAGAGAGATTGAGGAGGAGAGATAGAGCAGGAGAGAGGGAGGAAAGAGAAAGAGAGGGATGTGGGGGTAGAGAGAAATTGAGGAGGAGAGATTGAGCAGGAGAGAGGGACAGGGAAAGAGAAAGAGTGGGTTGGGGAGACAGAGAGAGAGAGAGGGAGAGAGAGACCGAGGGAATAGAGGGGCACACATTGCTGACACATGGAAGGCTCCCCTGCAGAGATTGATTGGGATCTGGAAGCCGTTGCTTGGACGATGGGGGCAGAGTCAGGGACAGTGGATTGGTTCCTTCAGAAGGCCAGTCCACAATGGCCTGTTCCACAGTGGAACGTTCCTGATGCTGAAAGAAGTGATGCCTCTTCGAGTTGGAGTGGAAAGATTCCCACACTAAAACATGGATCAGAGGAGAGGTTTATTTGTTTTTAAAAAAATCCCTCAGCATCTTCACAAACACAGAATGCAAAGATGTGAGGGAGCTTATCGACAACGCCCTCCCACCCCCCCTCCCTCCCCCCCCCGCGATTACCCTGCACACAGTACAGCCCGGCCCCTGCTGGTGGCCTCCTCACAAACACAGAAAAACAGAACAATAAAGGAGATGGAGTCACGGAGCTCAGACGGGGCAAACCCCCACCCCCACCCAACCCCACGGGCGAGCAGTTCAGACTCTACACTGGCAGTGACAATCAGACAGGGCTCAGTTCATCAGCTTCCAACTCCCACTGCATGGCAAGACTCAGTATCATAACACCTCAGAGACACAGCTCCCCGCGGGATACTGACTCTCCCTGGGGTACAGGGCACTGACTCTCTCCGGGGGCATGAAGGGGGAACAGAGTCTCACCAGGGTACGGGGGGAACTGCCTCTCCCTGGGTGGGGGGGTGGTGTGACACTGACTCTCCCCAGGATATGGGAGTGACTCCCTGCTACATGACACCCCTGATGGGTTTTGGGAGGGGTGGGGGGTGCAGGCTGGTGCTGTGTGCTGCGATAGATACCTCCCTGTCACTCTCAGTGCTGTGTAAGTGCTCTGCTCTCCCGAGTGACTGATACAAACAGTGGGACGAATAACCAGATTCTCAGGATTATCGAGTCAGAGGCTATGGTGTAAATTCACAAACAGCTCAGTCACTCAGTCTATAGGGGCTCTGCCCTATCTATACAGTTCTCCATCAGGACAGACCCCTGCAGTCTATAGGGCTCTCTGTGCCAGGGCCCGGCAAAGCAGCGAGATCCCAGAAATCTGTTGGGATTCCCTCTTTCTATTTGGGTGGGGGAGGTAGATGTGGGGGGGGGGTAGAGGGAGAGAGATAACAGGTGCCTTATCTCCCCTCTCTGCCTCGCTCTTGTCTCTAACTCAGCCTTCCATCAATCCCTCCACTCTTTCTCCATACTCTTTTTTTCTCTCCTACCCTGTTTCTCATTCCTTTTCTCTCTCTCTCTCTCTCGGTCTGTCTGTCTGTATCATGCTCTGTCTGTCTCTGTCCCCCACTCTGTTTTCTTGTCTGTCTCTCTCTCTCTCGCTCGCCTTCTCTCCCGCCTCACTCTGGTGCTCTCTCTCTCTCTCCTTCCCTCCCGCCTCACTCTCTCTCTCTCTCGCTCTCCTTCTCTCCTGCTTCACTCTGGAGCGCGCTCTCTCTCTCTCTGCCCTCCCCCCCCAGACTCTGTCTCCCTCTCCTCTCTCCCTCCGGTACGTCTTGCTGATTTGGAGGTTGTTGACGAGGTTGGGTGTGACAGGGTCAGGTTCAGGGCAGACACACCTTCGGCCTCAGTCAGTCTGGGACGAATGGAAGTGAACTCTTTAGCCAAAGGGCAGGCTTTTCCAGAACCTGTGGGAGACAGGAGGGAATGAGAGGTTAGGTTGTGGCACAATGTCCCATCCCAGTGTATCATCTCCCTGACCCGGCATGACCCTTCTGCAACCCAGGGGAGATCTTAAATCCACTCACAGGATTTGGGTGTCACAGGCTGGGCCAGTATTTAGCCCGTCTTGAGCTGCCCCTAGGGAAAGTGGGGGGTAAGCCACCTGCAGTCCCTTTCTCCTCACCAACCCCAACCCCCCTCACACTGCCCTTAGGGAAGGAGTTCCAGGGTTTGGTCCCAGACAATGTCGAACTTCTCGAGTATTGCCGGAGCTACCCCACCTCCCCCAACCCAAAGCGAGTGGGCAGTTTTCCTTCACATTCCTGACTCATGCCTTTTCGATGGTGGGATGGGCTTTGGGGGGGTGGGGGGGGGTGTGTGGAGGGAGTCAGGAGGGGAGTTACTCTCTGCAGGATTGAACCCCCAAGATATCGATAGTGGGGGGGGGGGGAGGGGGATTCTCTCTCAATGGGAACCCTCAGGATGTTGATAGTGGGGGGGGGGGAGGAGGAGAGAGAGGGGATTCAGTGACGGTAACACCATTGAACATCAAGGGGGCGATGGTTAGATTCTCTCTCAATGGGAACCCCCAGGATGTTGATAGTGGGGGGGGAAAGGGGATTCAGTGAAGGGAAACCATTGAACATCAAGGGGGCGATGGTTAGATTCTCTCTCAATGGAAACCCCCAGGATGTTGATAGTGGGGGGGGGGGGGGGGGAGGGGGGATTCAGTGATGGTAACACCATTGAACATCAAGGGGGCGATGGTTAGATTCTCTCTCAATGGGAACCCCCAGGATGTTGATAGTGGGGGGGGGGGGGGGAGGGGGGATTCAGTGATGGTAACACCATTGAACGTCAAGGGGGCGATGGTTAGATTCTCTCTCAATGGGAACCCCCAGGATGTTGATAGTGGGGGGGAGGGGGATTCAGTGATGGTAACACCATTGAACGTCAAGGGGGGCAGCAATTGTGAAGGTGGTCAGCCCCAAGATGTTGATAGCAGGGAGGCATTCGTTGATGGTATCATCTTGTGGCACAATGGTGGTGTCCCTACTCCCGGACCGTGAAGTCTAGGTTCATGTCCCACCTACTCCAGAGGTGGACAATAATATTTCTCAACAGGTTGATTAGAAAATCGTTTACATTTTGAAAACTACCATGAATGTCAAGGGGGTGATGGACGGTTAGATTGTCTCTTATTGAAGATGATCATTGTCTGGTATTTGTTTGGTCGTGAATGTTACTTGCCACCTGTCAGCCCAAGCCTGGATATTGTCCAGCTCTTGTTGCATTTGAACACGGACTGTTTCAGTACCTGAGGAGTGGGCAATGGTGCTGAACACTGGGCAATCATTGGCGAACAATCCCCACCTCAGACTTTATCATGGAGGGAAGGTCATTGATGAAGCAGCTGAAGATGGTTGGGCCTAGGACACTACCCTGAGGAACTCCTGCAGAGATGTCCTGGAGCTGAGACGACTGACCCTCCAACAACCACAACCATCTTCCTGTGCGACAGGTCTGACTCCAACCAGTGAAGCGTTTTGCCCCCTAATTCACATTGATTCCAGTTTTGCCAGGGCTCCTTGATGCCATATTCGGTCAAATTGCAGCTTTGATGTCAAAGGCTGTCCCTCTCCCCTCTCCCTCTGGAATTCAGCTCTTCAGTCCATTTTTGACCGAAGGCTGTAATGGGGTCAGGAGCAGGGTGGCCCCAGGGGAACCCAAACTGGGCATCACTGAGCAGGTTATTGCTAAACAAATGCTGCTTGACAGACGCCTTCCATCACTTTACTGATGATGGGAGAGGAGTCTGACAGGACAACAATTGGCCGGGTTGGATTTGTCCTGCTTTTTATGCCCAGGACATACCCGGGCAGTTTTCTACATTGTCCGGTAGACGTCAGTGTTGTGACTACACTGGAACAGCTTGGCTAGGGGGAGCGGCAAGTTCTGGAGCAACAGTCTTCAGTACTATTGCCGGAATGTTGTCAGGGCCTGTAGCCTTTGCAGTTTCCAGTGTCTCCAACTGCTTCTCAATATCACGTGGAGTGAATCGAAATGACTGAAGACTGGTATCTGAAATGCTGGGGACCAGCGGAGAGAGATAGATGGATCATCCACTCAGCATTTCTGGCTGGAGATTGCTGTGAAAGATGTGCTGGGCTCTTCAATCATTGAGGATGGGGATATTTGTAGAGCCTCCTTTTCCAGTGAGTTGTTAATTGTCCACCACCAATCACGACTGGATGTGGCAGGACTGCAGAGCTCAGATCTGATCGGTTGGTGTTTAAACCACTTACCTCCATCTGTCACTTACTGCTTTGGCTGGTTGGCGCGCAAGGAGATCTGTTCAAGAACACTGTCCGTAACAGTGAACAGGAGCTGATTCCCCCCCCCTCTCTCTCTCTCTGACCCAGGGATCACTGGGCAGTGATCAGGAGCAGGAACCCTGGCTGATTTCCCCTCTCTCTCTCTCTGACCCAGGGATCACTGGACAGTGATCAGGAGCAGGAACCCTGGCTGATTTCCCCTCTCTCTCTCTCTGACCCAGGGATCACTGGACAGTGATCAGGAGCAGGAACCCTGGCTGATTTCCCCTCTCTCTCTCTCTCTAACCCAGGGATCACTGGGCAGTGATCAGGAGCAGGAACCCTGGCTGATTTCCCCTCTCTCTCTCTCTCTAACCCAGGGATCACTGGGCAGTGATCAGGAGCAGGAACCCTGGCTGATTTCCCCTCTCTCTCTCTCTAACCTCGGGATCACTGGGCAGTGATCAGGAGCAGGAACCCTGGCTGATTTCCCCTCTCTCTCTCTCTAACCTAGGGATCACTGGGCAGTGATCAGGAGTAGGAACCCTGGCTGATTTCCCCTCTCTCTTCTCTCTAACCCAGGGACCACTGGACAGTGGAGAAAGTGAGATCTGCAGATGCTGGGGATCAGAGCTGAAAATGTGTTGCTGGAAAAGCGCAGCAGGTCAGGCAGCATCCAGGGAACAGGAGCAGGAACCCTGGCTGATTTCCCCCTCTCTAATCCACGGATCACTGGGCAGTGATCAGGAGCAGGAACCCTGGCTGATTTCCCCCTTCTCTCTCTCTCTAAGCCAGGGATCACTGGGCAGTGATCAGGAGCAGGAACCCAGGCTGATTTCCCCCCTCTCTCTCTCTGTGTCGATGTAACCCAGGGATCACTGGACAGTGATCAGGAGCAGGAACCCTGGCTGATTTCACCCATCTCTCCTTCTCTCTAACCCAGGGATCACTGGACAGTGATCAGGAGCAGGAACCCTGGCTGATTTCCCCCCCCACTCTCTCTCTCTCTCGAACCCAGGGATCACTGGATAGTGATCAGGAGCAGGAACCCTGGCTGATTTCCCCGCGCTCTCTCTCTCTGACCCAGGGATCACTGGGCAGTGATCAGGAGCAGGAAACCTGGCTGCTTTCCCCTCTCTCTCTAACCCATGGATCACTGGGCAGTGATCAGGAGCAGGAACCCTGGGTGATTTCACCCCCCTCTCTCTCTGTCTCTCTCTCTAACCCAGGGATCACTGGACTGTGATCAGGAGCAGGAACCCTGGCAGATTTCCCCTCTCTCGCGCTAACCCAGGGATCACTGGGCAGTGATCAGGAGCAGGAACTCTGGCTGATTTCCCCCTTCTCTTTCTCTCTAACCCAGGGGGTCACTGGACAGTGATCAGGAGCAGGAACCCTGGCTGATTTCCCCCTTTTCTCTCTCTCTAACCCAGGGGGTCACTGGACAGTGATCAGGAGCAGGAACCCTGGCTGATTTCCCCCCCCCTCTCTCTCTGTCTCTCTCTAACCCAGGGATCACTGGACAGTGATCAGGAGCAGGAACCCTGGCTGATTTCCCCTCTCTCTAACCCAGGGATCACTGGGCAGTGATCAGGAGCAGGAACCCTGGCTGATTTCCCCCCCCACTCTCTCTCTCTCTCTCTCGAACCCAGGGATCACTGGGCTGTGATCAGGAGCAGGAGCAGGAACCCTGGCTGATTCCCCCCCCCCCCCCACTCTCTCTCTCTCTCTCTAACCCAGGGATCACTGGGCAGTGATCATGAGCGGGAACACTGGCTGATTTCCCCTCTCTCTCTCTCTGTCTCTCTCTAACCCAGTGATCACTGGACACTGATCAGAAGCAGGAAGCCTGGCTGATTTCCCCTCCATCTCTCTCAAACCCAGGGATCACTGGGCAGTGATCAGAAGCAGGAACCCTGGCTGATTTCCCCCTCTCTCTCAAACCCAGGGATCACTGGACAGTGATCAGGAGCATGAACCCTGGCTGATTTCCCCCCCACCTCTCTCTCTCTAACCCAGGGATCACTGGACAGTGATCAGGAGCAAGAACCCTGGCTGATTTCCCCCTCTCTCTCTCTCTAACCCAGGGATCACTGGTCAGTGATCAGGAGCAGGAACCCTGGCTGATTTCCGCCCTCTCTCTCTCTAACCCAGGGATCACTGGTCAGTGATCAGGAGCAGGAAACCTGGCTGATTTCCCCCCTCTCTCTCTAACCCAGGGATCACTGGACAGTGATCAGGAGCAGGAACCATGGCTGATTTCCGCACCCCCCCCTCTCTCTCTAACCCAGGGATCACTGGACAGTGATCAGGAGCAAGAACCCTGGCTGATTTCCCCCCTCTCTCTCTCTAACCCAGGGATCACTGGTCAGTGATCAGGAGCAGGAACCCTGGCTGATTCCCCCCACCACTCTCTCTCTCTCTCTCGAATCCAGGGATCACTGGGCAGTGATCAGGAGCAGGAGCAGGAACTCTGGCTGATTTCCCCCCTGTCTCGCTCTCTAACCCAGGAATCACTGGACAGTGATCAGGAGCAGGAACCCTGGCTGATTTCCTCTCTCTCTCTAACCCAGGGATCACTGGACAGTGATCAGGAGCAGGAACCCTGGCTGATTTCCCCCCCCTCTCTCTCTCTGTCTCTCTCTAATCCAGTGATCACTGGACAGTGATCAGGAGCAGGAACCTTGGCTGATTTCCCCTCTCTCACTCTCTCTAACCCAGGGATCACTGGGCAGTGATCAGGAGCAGGAAGCCTGGCTGATTTCCCCCCTCTCTCTCTCTAACCCAGGGGGTCACTGGACAGTGATCAGGAGCAGGAATCCTGGCTGATTTCCCCCCTCTCTCTCTCTCTCTCCCTAACCCAGGGATCAGTGTGCAGTGATCAGGAGCAGGAACCCTGGCTGATTTCCCCCCCCCCAACTCTCTCTCTCTCTAACCAAGGGATCACTGGGCAGTGATCAAGAGCAGGAACCCTGGCTGCTTTCCCCCCTCTCTAACCCAGAGATCACTGGACAGTGATCAGGAGCAGGAACCCTGGCTGATTCCCCCCACCACTCTCTCTCTCTCTCTAACCCAGAGATCACTGGACAGTGATCAGGAGCAGGAGCCCTGGCTGATTTCCCCCCTCTCTCTCTCTAACCCAGGGATCACTGGACAGTGATCAGGAGCAGGAACCCTGGCTGATTTCCTCCCCCCCCCCCCCCTCTCTCTCTCTCTCTCTAACCCAGGGATCACTGGGCAGTGATCAGGAGCAGGAACCCTGGCTGATTTCCCCCCTCTCTCTCTCTCTCTGTCTCTCTCTAATCCAGTGATCACTGGACAGTGATCAGGAGCAGGAACCTTGGCTGATTTCCCCTCTCTCACTCTCTCTAACCCAGGGATCAGTGGACAGTGATCAGGAGCAGGAACCCTGGCTGATTTCCCCTCTCTCTCTCTCTAACCCAGGGATCACTGGGCAGTGATCAGGAGCAGGAACTCTGGCTGATTTCCCCTCTCTCTCTCGAACCCAGGGATCACTGGGCAGTGATCAGGAGCAGGAGCAGGAACCCTGGCTGATTTCTCCACCCACTCTCTCTCTCTCTCTCTCTCTCTAACCCAGTGATCACTGGGCAGTGATCAGGAGCGGGAACCCTGGCTGATTTCCCCTCTCTCTCTCTCTCTCTCTGTCTGTCTCTCTCTAACCCAGTGATCACTGGACAGTGATCAGGTGCTGGAAGCCTGGCTGATTTCCCCTCCATCTCTCTCTAACCCACGGATCACTGGGCAGTGATCAGGAGCAGGAACCCTGGCTGATTTCCCCTCTCTCTGTCTCTCTAACCCAGGGATCACTGGGCAGTGATCAGGAGCAGGAACCATGGCTGATTTCCCCCTCTCTCTCAAACCCAGGGATCACTGGTCAGTGATCAGGAGCAGGAACCCTGGCTGATTTCCCCCCTCTCTCTCTAACCCAGGGATCACTGGACAGTGATCAGGAGCAGGAACCCTGGCTGCTTTCCCCCCTCTCTAACCCAGAGATCACTGGACAGTGATCAGGAGCAGGAACCCAGGCTGATTTCCCCCCTCTCTCTCTCTAACCCAGGGATCAGTGGACAGTGATCAGGAGCAGGAAGCCTGGCTGATTTCCCCTCTCTCTGTCTCTCTCTAACCCAGGGATCACTGGACAGTGATCAGGAGCAAGAACTCAGGCTGATTCTCCCCCCCCCCCTCCCTCTCTCTCTCTCTAGCCCAGGGATCACTGGGCAGTGATAGGAGCAGGAAACCTGGCTGATTTCCCCTCTCTCTCTCGCTAACCCAGGGGTCACTGGACAGTGTTCAGGAGCAGGAACCCTGGCTGATTTCCCCCCCTCTCTCTCTCTCTAATCCAGTGATCAGGAGCAGGAAGCCTGGCTGATTTCCCATCTCTCTCACTCTCTCTAACCCAGGGATCACTGGGCAGTGATCAAGAGCAGGAACCCTGACTGATTTCCCCCCTCTCTCTCTCGCTAACCCAGGGATCACTGGACAGTGATCAGGAGCAGGAACCCTGAATAATTTCCCCTCTCTCTCTCTCTCTAACCCAGGGATCACTGGGCAGTGATCAGGAGCAGGAACTCTGGCTGATTTCCCCTCTCTCTCTCTAACCCAGGGGATCACTGGGCAGTGATCAGGAGCAGGAACCCTGGCTGATTTCCCCCCCACACACTCTCTCTCTCTAACCAAGGGATCACTGGGCCGTGATCAGGAGCAGGAATCCTGGCTGCTTTCCCCCCTCTCTAACCCAGAGATCACTGGACAGTGATCAGGAGCAGGAGCCCTGGCTGATTTCCCCCCTCTCTCTCTCTAACCCAGGGATCAGTGGACAGTGATCAGGAGCAGGAACCCTGGCTGATTTCCCCTCTCTCTCTCTCTAACCCAGGGATCACTGGGCAGTGATCAGGAGCAGGAACTCTGGCTGATTTCCCCTCTCTCTCTCACTAACCTATGGATCACTGGGCAGTGATCAGGAGCAGGAACCCTGGCTGATTTCCCCTCTGTCTCTCTCTAATCCAGAGATCACTGGACGGTGATCAGGAGCAGGAACTCTGGCTGATTTCCTCTCTCTCTCTCTAACCCAGGGGGTAACTGGACAGTGATCAGGAGCAGGAACCCTGGCTGATTTCCCCCTCTCTGACCCAGGGGGTAACTGGACAGTGATCCGGAGCAGGAACCCTGGCTGATTTCCCCCTCTCTGACCCAGGGGGTAACTGGACAGTGATCAGGAGCAGGAACCCTGGCTGATTTCCCCCTCTCTGACCTAGGGGGCCACTGGACAGTGATCAGGAGCAGGAACCCTGGCTGATTTCCCCCTCTCTGACCCAGGGGGTCACTGGACAGTGATCAGGAGCAGGAACCCTGGCTGATTCCCCCCTCTCTGACCCAGGGGGTCACTGGACAGTGATCAGGAGCAGGAACCCTGGCTGATTGATCCTCTCTCTGACCCAGGGGGTCACTGGACAGTGATCAGGAGGAGGAACTCTGGCTGATTGATCCTCTCTCTGACTCAGGGGGTCACTGGACAGTGATCAGGAGCAGGAACCCTGGCTGATTTCCCCCTCTTTGACCCAGGGGGTCACTGGACAGTGATCAGGAGCAGGATCCCTGGCTGATTTCCCCCTCTTTGACCCAGGGGGTCACTGGACAGTGATTAGGAGCAGGAACCCTGGCTGATTTCCCTTATTTATTCGTGGTTGCAGTCCCCACGTTTTGCCTATTGACTGTCACTCTGTTGATTGTGAAACAAGTTTTCTTGCCTTCTCACAGCAGGAGCTGGGGCTGATTGTTGGAGGCACAATTCAGCCCGAGTGCTGAAGTTTCCGGTGGCCTCTCATGGGTCCCCTTGTGCCCGTTGAGCTGGACCTGGGTGTGGCAGTAGATGCCGCATTGTTCACATACAAAACGGTAGGGCTGCAGTAAACTGATGCCATGGTGTTTCCGTGCGTGGACCCGGAGATACGCCACCGTGGTGAAACCTGTAGTTGGGGGAAGGTTTGAGAGAGAGAGAACACAGGAGAACATCAAATCCAGACAGAGTGACAGAGAGAGAGAGAGAGAGACACAGAGAGAGAGACACAGAGAGAGAGAGAGAGAGAGAGAGACACAGAGAGAGACACACAGAGAGACACAGAGAGAGAGACAGAGAGAGAGACAGAGAGAGAGAGACAGAGAGAGAGAGACAGAGAGAGAGAGAGACAGAGAGAGAGAGAGAGAGACAGAGAGAGAGACAGAGAGAGAGACAGAGAGAGAGACAGAGAGAGAGACAGAGAGAGAGACAGAGAGAGAGACAGAGAGAGAGACAGAGAGAGAGACAGAAAGAGAGAAACAAAGAGGACACTTGGGGTTGTTTTCATTGGAGAAAAGAAGGTTTAGGGGTGACTTGATAGAGGTGTACAAGATGATTAGGGGTTTAGATAGGGTTGACCATGAGAACCTTTTTCCACGTATGGAGTCAGCTATTACAAGGGGCATAGCTTTAAATTAAGGGGTGGTAGGTATAGGACAGATGTTAGGGGTAGGTTCTTTACTCAGCAAGTCGTGTGTTCATGGAATGCCCTGCCAGTAGCAGTGGTGGACTCTCCCTCTTTATGGGCATTTAAGCGGGCATTGGATAGGCATATGGAGGATAGTGTAGGTTAGGTGGGCTTGGATCGGTGCAACATCGAGGGCCAAAGGGCCTGTACTGCGCTGTATTCTTCTATGTTCTATGACAGTGCGAGAGAGAGAGAGAGAGAGAGGGGGAGAGCACAGAGATGAGACACAGCCTGACCAACAGATGTGGACAGGCTGCTGATGGTCAGAGGTGCACAGTCAGATGTCACAGGACACCAGGTTGTTGCCCAAAAGGTTTATTTGAAATCACAAACTTTCGGAGCGCTGCTCCTTCACCAGGTGAAGTGGAGGGAGGTGCACAGGCACAGAATGTATAGGTGCAGAGATAATGGCAAGATAACTCCAGGTAATTAAGAATGTCAACAGATAATACAAATGGTGTGAATGAAGTGTCAACAGCTGAATAACAAGTGAAGGGATGATCAATGATCCAATTAATTAAGGCAGAGAGATAATTACAAAAAGTCAGAAATCAGGCAGGTGCTGGGGACAAACCAAACGACTGGAATAACATGATAGGTACAAGACAGACCTACTGAGGGTCTAGCCAAAGTAACAAGTAATCCCATACTATACAAACTAACTAAGGGAAGGAGAGGTAGCGAGACAGAGGAAGGGGAATTCAGAAGAGGCTCCTACTCCTGATTATAAGACAGAGACAGACAGGGAGTGGCTGGTGGTGGGGAATCGCTGAACATCCTACATCCTCACGATGATTTCAGATTCAGGGCTGGCTGTAATTCCTCCTCCACAGCTCAATCTCAACCCAGCACAGAGCCAGACAATGAATAAAGCTTCCCCCCCCCCCCCCACCCCCAGGACAGGGACAGCACAGGGTTAGATACAGAGTAAAGCTCCCTCTACACTGTCCTCCTCTCTCCTCCCCCCCCCCCCCCAATCCCAGCGACAGGGACAGCGTGAGGTTAGATACAGAGTAAAGCTCTCTCTACACTGTCCCCCCCCATCCCAGGGACAGGGACAGCACGGGGTTAGATACGGAGTAAAGCTCCCTCTACACTGTCCCCCCCCATCCCAGGGACAGGGACAGCACGGGGTTAGATACAGAGTAAAGCTCCCTCTACACTGTCCCCCCCATCCCAGGGACAGGGACAGCACGGGGTTAGATACAGAGTAAAGCTCCCTCTACACTGTCCCCCCCATCCCAGGGACAGGGACAGCACGGGGTTAGATACAGAGTAAAGCTCTCTCTACACTGTCCCCCATCCCAGGGACAGGGACAGCACGGGGTTAAATACAGAGTAAAGCTCCCCCTACACCGCGCCCCCCGTCCCAGGGACAGGGACAGTACGGGGTTAGATACAGAGTAAAGCTTCCTCTACACTGTCCCCCCCATCCCAGGGACAGGGACAGCACGGGGTTAGATACAGAGTAAAGCTCTCTCTACACTGTCCCCCCCCATCCCAGGGACAGGGACAGCACGGGGTTAGATACAGAGTAAAGCTCCCTTTACACTGCACCCCCCCCCATCCAAGGGACAGGGACAGCACGGGGTTAGATACAGAGTAAAGCTCCCTTTACACTGCACCCCCCCCATCCAAGGGACAGGGACAGCACGGGGTTAGATATAGAGTAAAGCTCTCTCTACACTGTCCCCCCACCAATCCCGGGGACAGGGACTGTGTGGGGTTAGATAAAGAGTAAAGCTCTCTCTACACTGTCCCCCCATCCCAGGGATAGGGACAGCACAGGGTTAGATACAGAGTAAAGCTCCCTTTACACTGCACCCCCCCCCCCACCCCCCCTTCCACCAAACACTTCCAGGACAGGGACAGCACAGGGTTAGATACAGAGTAAAGCTCTCTCTACACTGCCCCCCCCCCCCATCCCAGGGTCAGGGACAGCACGGGGTTAGATACAGAGTAAAGCTCCCTCTACACTGTCCCCCCCATCCCAGGGTCAGGGACAGCACGGGGTTAGATACAGAGTAAAGCTCCCTCTACACTGTCCCCCCCCCCCCCCCCCCATCCCGGGGACAGGGACAGCATGGGGTTAGATACAGAGTAAAGCTCCCTCTACACTGTCCCCCATCCCATCCCAGGGACAGGGACAGCACGGGGTTAGATACAATAGACAACAGAACAATAGACAATAGATGCAGGAGTAGGCCATTCTGCCCTTCGAGCCTGCACCACCATTCAATATGATCATAGCTGATCATCCCTAATCAGTATCCTCTTCCTGCCTTATCTCCATAACCCTTGATCCCACTATCCTTGAGAAGTCTATCCAACTCTTTCTTAAATGAATCCAGAGACTGGGCCACCACTGCCCTCTGGGGCAGAGCATTCCACACAGCCACCACTCTCTGGGTGAAGAAGTTTCTCCCCATCTCTGACCTAAATGGTCTACCCCGTATTTTTAAGCTGCGTCCTCTGGTTCGGCACTCACCCATCAGCGGAAACATGTTTCCTGCCTCCAGAGTGTCCAATCCTTTAATAATCTTATATGTCTCAATCAGATCCCCTCTCAGTCTTCTAAACTCAAGGGTATACAAGCCCAGTCGCTCCAGTCTTTCAGCGTAAGGTAATCCCGCCATTCCAGGAATTGACCTCGTGAACCTACGCTGCACTCCCTCAATAGCCAGAATGTCTTTCCTCAAATTTGGAGACCAGAACTGCACACAGTATTCCAGGTGTGGTCTCACCAGGGCCCTGTACAGCTGCAGAAGAACCTCTTTGCTTCTATACTCAATCCCTCTTGTTATGAAGGCCAGCATGCTGTTAGCCTTCTTCACTACCTGCTGTACCTGCATGCTTACCTTCATTGACTGGTGTACAAGAACACCCAGATCTCTCTGTACTGCCCCTTTACCTAAATTGATTCCAGTTAGGTAGTAATCTGCCTTCCTGTTCTTGCCACCAAAGTGGATAACCATACATTTATCCACATTAAACTGCATCTGCCATGCATCTGACCACTCACCTAACCTGTCCAGGTCACCCTGTAATCTCCTAACATCCTCACATTTCACCCTGCCACCCAGCTTAGTATCACCAGCAAATTTGCTAATGTTATTACTAATACCATCTTCTATATCATTAACATATATTGTAAAAAGCTGCGGTCCCAGCACTGATCCCTGCGGTACCCCACTGGTCACTGCCTGCCATTCCGAAATGGAGCCGTTTATCACTACTCTTTGTTCCCTGTCGGCCAACCAACTTTCAATCCAAGTTAGTACTTTGCCCCCAATACCATGCTCCCTAATTTTGCTCACTAACCTTCTATGTGGGACTTTATCAAAAGCTTTCTGAAGGTCCAGGTACACTACATCTACTGGATCTCCCTCGTCCATCTTCAGAGTTACATCCTCAAAAAATTCCAGAAGTTTAGTCAAGCATGATTTTTCCCTTCATAAATCCATGCTAACTCTGACCTATCCTGTTACTACTATCCAGATGTCGTAATTTCATCCTTTATAATAGACTCCAGCATCTTTCCCACCAACGAGGTCAGACTAACAGGTCTATCATTTCCTGCTTTACAGAGTAAAGCTGCCTCTACACTGTCCCACCATCCCAGGGACAGGGACAGCACGGGGTTAGATACAGAGTAAAGCTCCCTCTACACTGTCCGCCCCCATCCCAGGGACAGGGACAGCACGGGGTCAGATACAGAGTAAAGCTGCCTCTACACTGTCCCACCATCCCAGGGACAGGGACAGCACGGGGCGGTCAGAGACAAACTCTGGGTCACTGTGTTCTGTGTCTCACTCACCTTTATTACAGATGTCACAGGTATGGTTGGGTCCCTCACTGTGAACCTTCATGTGGTCTGTAATGTAGGCAGCACTTAGCAGCTTCCCACAGACGTGACAGGGCACCTTCTCCCCATGCCGAATCATGTGTGCTCGTAGTCGGTCTTTGGTGGCAAACGCTGCTTCACAGGTCTGTGGGTGGAAGGTAAACGCAATCGAGTGAGAGCTTGGGAGTTTGTAACTGCGGCCCGGTCACCCAGAACGGAGTCCACTGACCATCGGTCACTCTCCCCACCCTCCTGCGGCTCACTCCCCACTGACCATCGGTCACACTCCCCACCCTCCCGCGGCTCACTCCCCACTGACCATCGGTCACTCTCCCCACCCTCCCGCGGCTCACTCCCCACTGACCATCGGTCACTCTCCTCACCCTCCCGCGGCTCACTCCCCACTGACCATCGGTCACTCTCCCCACCCTCCCGCGGTTCACTCCCCACTGACCATCGGTCACTCTCCCCACCCTCCCGCGGCTCACTCCCCACTGACCATCGGTCACTCTCCCCACCCTCCCGCGGTTCACTCCCCACTGACCATCGGTCACTCTCCCCACCCTCCCGCGGCTCACTCCCCACTGACCATCGGTCACTCTCCCCACCCTCCCGCGGCTCACTCCCCACTGACCATCGGTCACTCTCCCCACCCTCCCGCGGCTCACTCCCCACTGACCATCGGTCACTCTCCCCACACTCCCGCGGCTCACTCCCCACTGACCATCGGTCACTCCCCACTGACCATCGGTCACTCTCCCCACCCTCCCGCGGCTCACTCCCCACTCTCCCCACCCTCCCGCGGCTCACTCCCCACTGACCATCGGTCACTCTCCCCACCCTCCCGCGGCTCACTCCCCACTGACCATCGGTCACTCTCCCCACCCTCCCGCGGTTCACTCCCCACTGACCATCGGTCACTCTCCCCACCCTCCCGCGGCTCACTCCCCACTGACCATCGGTCACTCTCCCCACACTCCCGCGGCTCACTCCCCACTGACCATCGGTCACTCCCCACTGACCATCGGTCACTCTCCCCACCCTCCCGCGGCTCACTCCCCACTCTCCCCACCCTCCCGCGGCTCACTCCCCACTGACCATCGGTCACTCTCCCCACACTCCCGCGGCTCACTCCCCACTGACCATCGGTCACTCTCCCCACACTCCCGCGGCTCACTCCCCACTGACCATCGGTCACTCTCCCCACTCGCTGGTCACTCCCCACTAACCATCGGTCACTCCCCACTGACCATCGGTCACTCTCCCCACCCTCCCACGGGTCACTCCCCACTGACCATCGGTCACTCTCCCCACCCTCCTGCGGCTCACTCCCCACTGACCATCGGTCACCCTCCCCACCCTCCCGCGGTTCACTCCCCACTGACCATCGGTCACTCTCCCCACCCTCCCGCGGCTCACTCCCCACTGACCATCGGTCACTCTCCCCACCCTCCCGCGGCTCACTCCCCACTGACCATCGGTCACTCTCCCCACGCTCCCGCAGCTCACTCCCCACTGACCATCGGTCACTCCCCACTGACTATCAGTCACTCTCCCCACCCTCCCGCTGGTCTCTCCCCACTGACCATCGGTCACTCTCCCCACGCTCCCGCAGCTCACTCCCCACTGACCATCGGTTACTCCCCACTGACCATCGGTCACTCTCCCCACCCTCCCGCGGCTCACTCCCCACTGACCATCGGTCACTCTCCCCACCCTCCCGCGGCTCACTCCCCACTGACCATCGGTCACTCTCCCTACCCTTCCGCGGCTCACTCCCCACTGACCATCGGTCACTCTCCCCACCCTCGCACGGCTCACTCCCCACTGACCATCGGTCACTCACCCCACCCTCCCGGGGGGCACTCCCTACTGACCATCAGTCATTCACCCCACCCTCCTGTGGGTCACGCCCCACTGGGCTCCGGTCACTCCCTACTGCATGGTCACTCCCCCACTGCCCGGTAACTCCCCCACTGGGTCTCGGTCACTCCCCACTGCCCGGTAACATCCCCACTGGGCTCCGGTCACTCCGGTCACACCCCCACTGGGCCACGGTCACTCCCCCACTGGTCTCCGGTCACTCCCACACTGTGCCCCGGTCACTCCCCCACTGGGCCCCGGTCACTCCCCCACTGGGGCCCGGTCACTCCCCCACTGGGGCCCGTTCACTCCCCCACTGGGGCCCGGTCCCTCACCCATTGGGGCTCCAGTCACTCCCCGACTGGGCACTGGACACTCCCCCACTGGGCCCTGGACACTCCCCCACTGGGCTCCGGTCACTCTCCACTGGGCTCTGGACACTCCCCCACTGGGCCACGGACACTCCACCACTGGGCCACGGACACTCCCCTACTGGGGCCCGGTCACTCCCCACTGGGCCCCGGCACTCCCCTACTGGGGCCCCGGACACTCCCCTACTGGGGCCCGGTCACTCCCCCACTGAGCTTCGGTCACTCCCCACTGCCTCGTCATTCCTCACCACATTTCAGTCACCGGTCACTCCTCCATTGGGCTCCAGTCGCTCCCCCACTGGGCACCGGTCACTCCCCACTGGGGCTCGGTCACTCCCCACTGGGGCTCCGTCATTCCTCACCACATTTCAGTCACCGGTCACTCCCCCATTGGGCTCCAGTCGCTCCCCCACTGGGCACCTGTCACTCCCCACTGGGCCCCGGTCACTCCCCCACTGGGCTCCGGTCACTCCCCCACTGGGGCACGGTCACTCCCCCACTGGGGACCGGTCATTCCCCCACTGGGCCCCGGACACTCCCCTACTGGGGCCCGGTCACTCCCCACTGGGCTCCGGTCACTCCCTACTGCATGGTCACTCCCCCACTGCCCGGTAACTCCCCACAGCCCGGTAACATCCCCACTGGGCTCCGGTCACTCCGGTCACACCCCCACTGGGCCACGGTCACTCCCCCACTGGTCTCCGGTCACTCCCACACTGTGCCCCGGTCACTCCCCCACTGGGGCCCGGTCACTCCTCCACTGGGGCCCGGTCACTCCCCCACTGGGCCCCGGACACTCTCCACTGTGCTCCGGTCACTCCCCCACTGGGCTCTGGTCACTCCCCCACTTGGGCTCTGGTCACTCCCCCACTGGGGCCCGGTCCCTCACCCATTGGGGCTCCAGTCACTCCCCCACTGGGCGCTGGACACTCCCCCACTGGGCCCTGGACACTCCCCCACTGGGCTCCGGTCACTCTCCACTGTGCTCCGGTCACTCCCCCACTGGGCCCCGGACACTCCCCCACTGGGGCCCGGTCACTCCCCTACTGGGGCCCGGTCACTCCCCTACTGGGGCCCGGTCACTCCCCACTGGGCCCCGGCACTCCCCTACTGGGGCCCCGGACACTCCCCTACTGGGGCCCGGTCACTCCCCCACTGAGCTTCGGTCACTCCCCCACTGCCTCGTCATTCCTCACCACATTTCAGTCACCGGTCACTCCTCTATTGGGCTCCAGTCGCTCCCCCACTGGGGCTCGGTCACTCCCCACTGGGGCTCGGTCACTCCCCACTGGGGCTCGGTCATTCCTCACCACATTTCAGTCACCGGTCACTCCCCCATTGGGCTCCAGTCGCTCCCCCACTGGGCACCTGTCACTCCCCACTGGGGCTCGGTCACTCCCCACTGGGGCTCGGTCACTCCGCCACTGGGCTCCGGTCACTCCCCCACTGGGGCACGGTCACTCCCCCACTGGGGCACGGTCACTCCCACACTGGGCTTCGGTCAATCCCCACTGCCTCGTCATTCCTCACCACATTCCAGTCACCGGTCACTGCCTCATTGGGCTCCGGTCACTCCCCCACTGGGCTCCGGTCACTCCACCACTGGGGGCCCGGTCACTCCACCACTGGGGGCCCGGTCACTCCCCCACTGCGGGCCCGGTCACTCCCCCACTGCGGGCCCGGTCACTCCCCCACTGCGGGCCCGGTCATTCCCCCACTGCGGGCCCGGTCACTCCCCCACTGCGGGCCCGGTCACTCCCCCACTGCGGGCCCGGTCACTCCCCAATTGCGGGCCCGGTCACTCCCCCACTGCGGGCCCGGTCACTCCCCCACTGGGGCCCGGTCAATCCCCCACTGGGGTCCGGTCAATCCCCCACTGGGGTCCGGTCAATCCCCCACTGGGGTCCGGTCAATTCCCCACTGGGGTCCGGTCAATCCCCCACTGGGGCCCGGTCAATCCCCCACTGGGGCCCGGTCACACTCCCACTGGGGCCCGGTCAATCCCCCACTGGGGTCCGGTCAATTCCCCACTGGGGTCCGGTCAATCCCCCACTGGGGCCCGGTCAATCCCCCACTGGGGCCCGGTCACACTCCCACTGGGGCCCGGTCACTCCCCCACTGGGGGCCCGGTCACTCCCCCACTGGGGCCCCGGTCACTCCCCCACTGGGGCCCCGGTCACTCCCCCAATGGGGCCCCGGTCACTCCCCCACTGGGGCTCCGGTCACTCCCCCACTGGGGCTCCGGTCACTCCCCCAATGGGGCCCCGGTCACTCCCCCACTGGACTCCGGTCACTCCCTACTGCCTGGTCACTCCCCACCACATTCCAGCCACTGGTCACTCTCCCCCTACCACCAACTGGTCACTCCTCCCCTTCCTGCCTGCCAGTCACTCCACCCCTGGGCACTGGTCACTCTCCTCCATTCACCGGTCACTACTCCCCTGCACAGCACCAATCTGTAGTTGCCCGAGAGTCACCTTCCTGAACCCTCTCCCCAAACCACGCCCCTACCTACCTCCCTCCCCCAAAACAAGGTGGTGGGGATGGGGGAGAGGCTGCGGGGAGGACGTACCTCACATTTGAAGGGTCTCTCTGTAGAATGGACCTGCCTGACGTGGCTGTTGAGATGATCAGGTCTGAAAGAGAGGAACAGCAAAAAATGAGGGCTTCTCAATTGTAAGTGGTCTGATTAGTAAGCTGATGGACGACACAAAGATTGAGAAAGCTATGGATAGTGAGGAGGATTACCAGAGAATACAGCATGATATAGAAAGACTGGAGAAATGAATACAGAATTTAATCTGGACAAATACGGGGTTTTGGAAGGTCTGAGGCAGAAGGGAAGGATACAGTAATTGGCAGAATCTTTATTACTTGCTAACCATAATGGATGGACTACCAGGTTTGCGGAAGTAATTACGTTACAGAGTATTAAGGCAAAAAAGGTGGTGGGAGAGTTGGTAGATTTCTTTATGCAGTATGGGGTAGCCAGAGAGACTCAGTCAGATCAAGGGTCTAATTTTACTGCTCGGCTGTTTAAGGAAGTCATGGATAGCTTAGATATACAGCACTTTAAATCCAGTGTGCATCATCGTGAATCCCAGGGAGCTTTGGAAAGGTGGCATCAGACCCTGAAGACCATGTTAAGAGTGTACTGTCAGGATTACCTGAATGATTGGGATAAAGGTAACCCATCTGTATTGTTGGCCATTAGAGATGCCCCAAATGAATCTACTCAGTTTACTCCCTTTGAGTTGTTATTTGGACATGGAGTGAGAGGGCCTTTGAAATTAATTGAAGATGAATTGACAGTATCGAAGTCAGAGATCTCACATGTGGATTATGTATTTGAGGTGCGAGAGTTAGCTAAACAGCACCTGAAGAGGGCACAGCATAGAATGAAGCAGGTGGCAGATAAAATTATAAAATTCGGATGTTTTCCCGTGGGGATGATGCATCAGTATTGTTACCAGTGAGAGGAAATCCCTTCAAAGCCAGTGGTCCCTATCAAATTGGCAAAAAGTTGAGTAAAGTATCTGGTAAAGATGCTGGAGAGGAAAAACCTGTTTAAGGTATGTCATGTGAACATGTTAAAACCTGACTATAACAGAGACAAAGTACTGAAGATACAGGTGTTAGTTATTGCCCCATAGAGTGAGGAATCAAATCTCGATATCATGGAGTTTGATGTGCCTCAAAATACATTAAACAATGAGAAGGTCCATGAGCAGTGAAATAGGTTAGTGAGCTATCGTCTCAGGAGCAAAGATCCCAGTTGAAAGGCTTGTTGCAGCAGTATGAGGACATATGCAGGAATAAGATAGGGGAGACTAATACTATTGTACATGAGGTGGAAGTAGACAATGCTGTTCCGATAAAACAACACCCCTACAGACTTAATCCTTTCAAAGCCCAACAGGTCCAGAAGGAAGTGGATGCGATGCTCAATGAAGATGTCATCGAACTGAGTCAGAGTGAGTGGGGTTCACCGATTGTTAGTTCCCAAATCTGACGGGACTCTACGATTTTGTGGGGGCTATCGGAAGATTAATGCTGTTACAAAATCGGACTTATACCCAATACCAAGATTGGAGGCCTGTATAGAGAAAGTTGGACTTGCTGCGTGGTTATTGGCAGGTGCCTTAATCAGAGAAAGCAAAAGAAGCTTCTGTATTTGTAATCCCAAATGGGCTGCATCAATTGAAAGTGATGCCCTTTGGAATGAAGAATGCATCAGCCTCATTCCAAAGACTCGTGAATCCGGCTGTGGCCGGATGAACAAATTGTGCAGTTTATCTGGATGACGTGGTGATGTTTAGTGAGTCCTGGAAAGATCACATGGAACAGTGGGCAGAGCTCTTTGAACGATTACGAGAATCAAGTCTGGTAATAAACTGAAAGAAAACAGAACTCGCGAAAGCAGAGGTGACATTCTTGGGATATAACATCGATCGTGGAAATTGATCCCAAGGAATGCAAAGACGAAGGCCATCGAGGAATTTCCGTGACCATCCTCAAAGAAAGAGATGCTTTTGATTTTTGGGAATAAGCGGAAGTGAGGACTGCAGACGCTGGAGATCAGAGTTTAGAATGTAGTGCTGGAAAAGCACAGCAGGTCAGGTAGCATCCGAGGAGCAGGAGAGTCAACATTTCGGGAATTGTTCCAAACTTCAGCCAGTGTGGTGGCATCGCTAACAGATTTACTAAAGAAGAACACTAGATTTTGGTGGACAGAACAATGCCAGGAGGCATTTGAGAAGTTAAAAGCTGTATTAACCACTGCAGGTTTAGCTACACCAAATCTTTTTGAAACCCTTCAAAAGTTGCAATTGATGCTAGCTATATAGGAGTTGGAGCTGTACGATGGAACTGAATGGCCAATTGGCTACTTTTCAAAGAAACTCAACACCCAGCAGAGAAAATACTCTACCATCGAAAAAAAATTATTGAGTTTGGTACTGGCTTTACAACAGTTTAATGTTTATGTGATGAACAACGTGTTGGGAGACAGTTGTGTACACTGACCACAATCCTCTCACATTCTTGGAAAGATTTAAAGACAAGAAAATGAGACTATTTTGCTGGAGTCTTGTCACAGATTTTTAATTTACAAACTGTATATGTTGCAAGTCATAAAAATGTGATAGCAGATGCATTATTATGGATTTAAAGGAAAAAGTATAGATAAGATTGGACAAATTCCAATTTCATACACGTGTTCAGAAATTACTTTGAAAGCATAATTTAGATTAATGAGCTATGTATTTCATTGTAATGGATTAAGAATTAGAAAGAAAATGAAGCCATCGTTTCGCTATGATGGTTCATTTCTTTTCTTAAGGGGAGAGGTGTTATGAAGTTGAAGGCATGTACATTTAAGAGTGAATACTGTTCTGAACTGAGAGATTACAAGCCCCTGTGTATGTGACTAGATGGCAGCCCCAGAGTGTACTGGAAAATTTTAAATTTATAACATTTTTACTGTGAAATGGATACCTGAGTTGGTTGCTGTTTTGACAACAATTTGAATTTAACTAGTTTAATTAATGCCCCAGGATAGAGTTTGAATTTATTGTTTGGCCAACATGGAACCAGTGAGATGATCCAATGTTGGGGATATAAAAATGCGAGAGAGAGACCCAAGAATTTAGGAAACACTCTCTATCAAAGGTACTTTTCCATATGAAACGTATTTGCAGTAGAAAGAAAGACGACGAACCAGGGAGATCTCCAGCCGGAAGACGACAGACACCAATGATGATAATGGATGTGTGGTATTGAAATTAAATTGATGCAATTTTAATAAGTGTCTTATTGGAACAGCATATTCTTGTAGAGTTTGATGCAGATAATAAAGCAATTAAGAGAAAGGGGGCTTAGAGCTATGAATAGTTGTTGTTGAATGTTCAGTTTTAGAGTTAAAAAATAAATTGATGTTATTTTCTTTAAATAGTAGAATTTGTGAGCTCTCTGAAACTCATATTTTAACAGACTGTGATACGAGGTGATTTTTCTGGAGGTTCGGCTTAATTGACAGAGTGGTTCACCACTGTGTCGTAACGTTACGTTTCACAATTATTTTGGAGCTGTACAAAAAGTCACTCCCTGAAGTAATGAGAACTCATGTGAGTGAGCAAAGAATAAAAACGATAAGATTAGCAGCCAAAAATGGCTGATGATTATGAGTTGATTTGCAAATTAAAATTTGGCTTCCAGAATCAATTTCAGTTGGTGAGGGATAGGAATTGGGGAAAAGAGAAATCTTCAGGTGGTAAGGGAAAAGGAGATCGTATTGACCAAGATAGTTTATCACAGGGTAAAAAGGAAACCCATGAGGGGGAAAGAGAAGTTAAAAAGCTCAAGTGTTTTCACTGTAATAAAGTAAGAACATGCAGTCACAGTGTTGGTGGTTTAGAAAAAGCACTGGGAAGACAGATATGGGAAAAATGGATAAGCCAGTGAGCTCTGAAGTGATAAAGGAAAGTGCAGTGAAGCTAAGAAGCTGCAAAAGAATGTACAACCTGGTTGCAGATTGGTTGAGAAGAGCGAGCCAGATCTCCTTAAACAACTTACTTGTAAAGGTAAGGTTGACTCACATAGGTCAGGAGCAGCAAGTTACAGTATTAAGACATACAGGATCATGTCAGTCTTTGATGTTGAGAGACGAGGATATGTGTAATTCAAAAGGACTATTGCCAGAAAACGGGCTAGTATGTGGAATCCATGGTGAGATGAGAAAGGCTCGATTGTGTAGTGAGGTTGGAGTATCCGATGAAAAATGGAGAAAGGGTGGTAGGAGTACTGGAGGAACTCTCAGCTTCAGGAATACAATTTGTCTTTGGTAATGATATAGCTGGATCACAGGTAGGCATGCTGCCTACTGTGGTTGAAAAGCCAGTGGAAACTCAGGCAACTGAGATACTACAGGAAGTATATCCTGGGATTTTTTTCTGATTGTGTGATAACTAATTCACAAAGCCACCAGTTGAAACAGGTGGATAAATCAAAGAATACAGAAATAGAAATTTGAAGTATAATTATCAGAAACCAAGTTTGATGGAATGGTTGAAACAAAGTTGCCATTTTTGGAACAAAGAACATTACAGCACAGGAACAGGCCCTTCAGCCCTCTAAGTCTGCGTGTGGGCGGCACGATGGCACAGCGGTTAGCACTGCTGCCTCACAGTGCCAGAGACCCGGGTTCAATTCAGGCAACTGTCTGTATGGAGTTTGCATATACTCCCCGTGTTTGCGTACACTTCCTCCCACAGTCCAAAGATGTGCAGGTTAGGTGAATTGGCCATGCTAAATTGCCCGTAGTGTTAGGTGAAGAGGTAAATGTAGGGGAATGGGTCTGGGTGGGTTGCTCTTCGGAGGGTCGGTGTGGACTTGTTGGGCCGAAGGGCCTGTTTCCACACTGTAAGTAATCTAATCTGTAATCTAATCAATCCAGATCCTCTATCCAAACCTGTTGCGTATTTTCTAAGGATCTGTATCCCTCTGTTCCCTGCCCATTCGCATATCAGTCTAGATACATCTTAAATGATGCGATTGTTTCCTCCCCCACCATCTCTGCTGGCAATGTGTTCCAGGCACCCACCACCCTCTGCATAAAAACTTTCCACACACATCTTCCCTAACCTTTTCCCCTCTCATTTGGAACTCCACTCTGGGCAAAGCATCTTGCTATCCACCCTGTCTGCACTCCGCCTCAATCAGGTCGCCCCTCAACCTCATTCTTTCCAATGAAAATAATTCGAATCTACTCAACCTCCCATCACAGTTAGCACCCTCCATACCAGGCAACATCCTGGTGAACCTCCTCTGCACCCTCTCCAAAGCATCCACATCCTTTTGGTAATGTGGTGACCAGAACTGTACGTAGTATTCCAAATGTGGCCGAACCAAAGTTCTATACAACTGTAACATGACCTGGCAACCCTTGTACTCAATACCCCGTCTGATGAAGGGAAGCATGCTGTACACCTTCTTGATCACTCTACTGACCTGCACTGTCACCTTCAGGGAATAATGGATCTCTCTGTACATCGATTTTCCCCAGGACTTTTCCATTTACTGTATACTTCGCTCTTGAATTAGATCTTCCATAATGCAGCACCTCGCATTTGCCCAGATTGACTTCCATCTGCCGTTTCTCTGTCCAACTCTCCAAGCTATCTATATTCTGCTGTATTCTCTGACAGTCCCCTTAACTATCTGCTACTCCACCAATCTTAGTGTCATCTGCAAACTAGCTAATCAGGCCACCTATACTCTCCTCCAAATCATTTCGGTATATTACACACAACAGTGACCCCAGCACGGGTCCCTGTAGGACACCACCGGTCACAGGTCTCCATTTTGAGAACCTCCCTTCCACTACTCTGTGTCTCCTGAGGCCCATTCAGTTTTCTATCCATCTCGCTAGAACACCCTAGACACTATCAACGTCACCTTCTCCATCAGCCTACCATGCGGAACCTTATCAAACGCTTACTAAAGTCCATCTATATGACATCTACAGCCCTTCCCTCATCAATCAACTTTGTCACCTCTTCAAAGAACTCTCATTAGGTTGGTAAGATATGACCTTCCCTGCACAAAACTATGCTGCTTATGAGCCCATTTTCTTTCAAATGGGTATATATTCTTAGTATTTTCTCCATCAGCTTCCCTACACTGACATCAGACTCAGGCCTGTAATTACCTGGATTATCCCTGCTACCCTTCTTAAACAAGGGGACAACGTGAGCAATTCTTCAGTCCTTTGGGACCTCCCCCATGTCCAAGGATGCTGTAAAGATACCTGTGAAAGCCCCAGCTATTTCCTCTCTCGCTTCCCTCAGTAATCTGGGATAGATCCCATCTGGACCTGGGGACTTGTCCACCTTAACACCTTTTAGAATACCCAACACTTCTTCCCTCCTTATGCTGACTTGACCTAGAGTAACCAAAGATTTATCCCTCAACATTCACCATGTCCCTCTCCTCGGTGAATACCAATGCAAAGTTTAGAGGTGAAAAGGTGTAAAACCGCAAAGTTTAGAGGTGAAAAACTAAAGTAATTGTGCCAAAAAATGTACACATAAGAATCTTGAGTGCATCCCAGAATGCTATTATCTTAAAAATGACACTTTGAAGAAGAAATGAAGACCATCATATCTTCACACAGATGAGAAATGGGCAGAAGTTCACCAAGTTGTATTACCAGTGGGTTATAGAAAGAAGGTGATGTAGGTCGCACATGAATTTCTAATATGAGACCATTTGGGAGTAAGGAAAACTCAAGCCAAATACAAAACGTTTTTATTGGCCTGGACTGCACAAGGATGTGGTAAATTTCGCCAGACATGTCGTATGTCAGGTAATTAGCCTCCGGCAGCAATAAAACCAGCATCCTTAATATCCATCCCTGCACCAGAGGAACCTTTTACAAGGATCTTAAATGATTGCGTACGACCCCAACCTAAAACAAAAAGTGGGAATCAGCCTTTGCTGACCATAATGGATGTATCTGTTGGTTTTCCAGAGGCCATTCCATTAAGCAATATCACAGGTAAAAGGATTGTAGAAGAGTTACTCAAATTTTTCACTGGATACAAACTACCCGCAGAGATACAATCAAACCAAGGATCAACGTTTACTTCAAAGATATTCAAGGAAATTATGGATAGCTTAGAAATCAAATAACTGAAATCCATCATTCCAAATTGCAGGGAACATTAGAACAGGAGCTTCAAACCTGGAAGACCATGTTATAGTCAAAATATCCAGATGACTGGGATAAAGGAACTCCATTTGGACTTTTTGCATTTATGTACCAAATTAATTTATCAAATTCATTCCATTTGGATGAGTGTTTGCGCGTGGGGTATGAGGACCACTGAAATAAATAAGGGGAAACTGGTGAGTCAAAGCTCAGAGACCACATTTTTATATTCTGTGTCAAATTTTAGGGAATGATTAAATGGAGCTGGTGAGTTGGCTAGACAGCATTTAAAAGCAGCTCAGCTTGTGACGAAACAGAAAGCAGGCAAGAAATCAAAAATTGGCAATTTCGCTAACGGAGAGTAATTGTTAGTGTTACTTCCAGGGATAGGTGATCCTTAAAAGAATGGTTTAGTGGACCGTATCAAATCAGAAGAGAATTCAGTGAGGTGTATTATTTGATACCTCATCAAATGGAAAGAAATCTGAGTGTGCCACGTGAATATGCTCAGAAGGTAGTCTGACAGGGAAGGAAAGCGAAAGGAGACTATTATTGGTTACCACATAAGGTGAAGAACCAAGCTCAGAGGATTCGGAATTGGACATTTCTTACATTAAATTGGATGATGAGGAAGTTCTCAAAAATTGGGATAGGTTATTGAGTTACTTTCCAGAGATAAACTAAAAGGACCTGGAAGAGGCATTATAATTACAATGGGAGATATGTGGGAATAAGTTGGGAAGCACTTTTTAAAAAAGATTTATTCTGTGGGATGTGGGGTGTCGCTGGTGAGCCAACATTTATTGCAAGTCCGTAGTCACCCCTTGAGAAGGTGCTGGTGAGCTGCCTTCTTAAACCTCTGCAGTCTACCTGCTGTGGGTTGTCACATATTGCCTTTAGGGTGGGAATTCTAGGATTTTGACCCAATGACAGTGAAGGAATGGCGATATATTTCAAGATAGTGAGTGACTTGCAGGGGGTGGTGTTCCCAAGTATCTGCTGCCCTTGTCTTTCTAGATAGAAGTGGTTGTGGGTTTGGAAGGTGCTGTCTGAGGAATCTTTGGTGAATTTCTTCAGTGCATCTTGTAGGCAGTACACTGTTGCTACTGAGCATTAGTGGTGGAGGGAGTGGATGTTCGTGGATTTGATGTGGTGGGGTGGGGGGGGCTGCTTTGTCCTGGGTGCTGTTGAGCTTCTTGAGTGTTGTTGTTAGAGCTGCTCCCATTCAGGGCGAGTGGGAATATTCCCTCACAGTCCTGACTTGTGCCTTGTCGATGGAGGGACTGGCTTTGGAGGATCTGATGAGTTACTCGCTGCTGAATTTCCTAATCTTTGTAGTAGTCTATGACCTGCTCTTGTAGACAGTGTGTTTATATGGTGAGTCCAGTTGAGTTTCTGGTCAATGATAATTCCCTGGATGTTGATAATGGGGCATTCAGTCATGAGAACACCACTGAAGGTCAAGGAGTGGTGGTTAGATTGGCTCTTGATGGTGATGGTCACAGCCTGCCATTTATGTGGTGTGAATGTTACTTGCCACTTATCAGCCCGAGCGTGGATATGAAGAGGTGAGGAGTGCAGATGCTAGAGATCAGAGTCGAAAAGTGTGGTACTGGAAAAGCACAGCCAGTCAGGCTGTATCTGAAGTGCAGGACAGTCAATGTTTCAGGCCTGAGCACTTCATCAGGAATGAAGGGACCCAAGGGGGCCGAGAGATAAATGGGAGGGGGGGGGGGGGGGGGTTGGCTCTGGGGGATGATAACAGGGAATGCGATAGGTAGATGAAGGTGGGAGGGGGGTGATGGTGATAGGTCAAACAGGAGGGTGGACGGGATAGGTGGGAAGGAAGATGGACAGGTAGGACAATTCAAGAGGGCGGTGCCGAGTTGGAAGGTTGGATCTGGCGTAAGGTGGGTGGGAGTGGGGAGGAGGAGGAGGGGAAAATGAGGAAACTGGTGAAATCGCCATCAATCCCATTAGGTTCGAGGGTCCCAAGGTAGAAGATGAGGTGTTCTTCCCCCAGGTGGCTAGAATTTGGCGATGGAGGCAGCCCAGGACTTGCCAAACTCTAGCCAACCGACACCTGGAGGAAGAATGTTTCATCTTCCACCTTGGGACCCTCCAGCCACATGGGATCAGTGTTGATTTCGGAGTTTCCTCATTTTCCCTCTCCCCACCTTATTCCAAATCCAACCTTCCAACTTGGCACCATCCTCTTGAACTGTCCTTCTTCCTTCCCATCTACCCGCGCCACCCTCGTCTCTGACCTACCTATCGCACTCCCAGCTACCACCTCCCCCGCCCATTTATCTCCCAGACTCCTTGAGCCCCTTCACTCCTGAAGAAGAGCTCACACTCGAAACGTTAACTCTCCTGCTCCTTGGATGCTGCCTGACCGGCTGTGCTTTCCCAGTGCCATACTTTTCAAGCCTGGATATTGTCAGATCTTGCTGCACTTGAACACAGACTGCTTCAGTATCTGAGGAACGGCGAACGGTGCTGAATATTGTGCAATCATCAGCGAACATCCCCACTTCGGACCTTATGATGTAGGGAAGGTCATTGATGAAGCAGCTAAAGATGGTTGGGCCTAGGACACTATCCTGAGGAACTCCTGCAGAGATGTCCTGGAGCTGAGGCGACTGACCTCCAACAACTCACCCTCGGAGAATTTGTCCCCTGATACCTATTGATTCCAGTTTTGCTAGGGCTCCTTGATGCCACTCAGTTGAATGCAGCCTTAATGTCAAGGGCTGTCACTCTCACCCCACCTTCAGAATTCAGCTCTTCTGTCCACGTTTGAGCCAAAGCTGTAATGAGATCAGGAGCTGAGTGTTCCTGGCAGAACCCAAACTGGGTGTCACTGAGCAGGTGCTGCAGGATAACACTGTTGATGACATTTTCCATCACTTCACTGGAGACTGATGGGACAGTTATTGGCCGGGTTGGATTTGTCATTTTGTTTTTTAATGTACAGGACATACCCGGGCAGTTTTCTACATTGTCCGGTAGACGTCAGTGTTGTGACTACACTGGAACAGCTTGGCTAGGGGGAGCGGCAAGTTCTGGAGCAACAGTCTTCAATACTATTGCCGGAATGTTGTCAGGGCCTGTAGCCTTTGCAGTTTCCAGTGTCTCCAACTGCTTCTCAATATCACGTGGAGTGAATCGAAATGACTGAAGACTGGTATCTGAAATGCTGGGGACCAGCGGAGAGAGATAGATGGATCATCCACTCAGCATTTCTGGCTGGAGATTGCTGTGAAAGAGCCCACAGATGTGCTGGGCTCTTCAATCATTGAGGATGGGGATATTTGTAGAGCCTCCTTCTCCAGTGAGTTGTTAATTGTCCACCACCAATCACGACTGGATGTGGCAGGACTGCAGAGCTCAGATCTGATCTGATGGTGTTGAGATTGCTTCGCTCTATCACTTCCTGCTCATGTTGTTTGACATGCAAGTAGTCCTGTTTGGTGGCTTCCCCAGGCTGAAACCTCACCTTCAGGTGGGCCTGCTCCTGCTCCTGACATGCCTTCCTGCACTCTCCAGTGAACCAGGGTTGATCCCTGGCTTGATATTAATGATTGAGTGGGGGCTATGCCAGACCATGAGGTTGCAGATTGAAGCTGTAAGGGTTTCTCCCTGCAGCTGGATTACCTGTGAGATAAATCTATTTTTCTTAATAGTCACTGTATCTATTACTTGGTTAAGTTTTTCTCTACAGTTAAGTTATTCTAAGTGGTTCTTTCTTTTATTTATTTTAACCATAGCGCTTAAATAAACTGATTTGCTTAACGTTGAGTCATTAGACCGGCTGCTTTGCATCTGGAACACAGCACTTACATGTGCCTTTAAAAAAAAAGAGAAAAGGTTTGTGTCTAGCCTACATTCTTAAAATATTTTGAGGGGGTCTGGCCTGGTCTGGTCCATAACAAACAGGCACCACATCCACAAACACCTCCTCCTCCTTCCCCCACTGACGCTCAGTACACTGCTGGGATTCACCAAAGATCCTCAGACAGCACCTTCCAAACCCACGGCCACTTCCATCCAGAAGGACAAGGGTCAGGAGATACATGGGAACACCACCTCCCTGCAAGTTCACCCTCCAAGCGCCTTAGCATCCAGTCTTGGAAATTCCTCATTGTTCCTTCAGTGTGGCTGGGTCAGAATCCTGGAATTCCCTCACTAACCCACAGCACGTGGACTGCAGCATTGAAGGAGACAGCTCATCCCCACCTTCTCGAGGGTGAAGAGTGACGAGGGGATAAATTATGGCCCAGCCAGCCACACTCCCGTCTCACGAGTGAATTATACAAAACACTGCGGTGCAACAAGTCCTGCAAATCCAAAACAATAACCTCCGGGAACCCTGTGGACAAGGACCATTGAACTGCTACCAGGGCTGGAAAGTCTAAGTTACAACAAAAGGTTAGCTCGACTGGGACTTATACCCCCTGACCAAGGGGCGACCTTATAGCGGTCTATAAAACCATGACAGGCCAGTATAGGGTAGATAACAGACAGCTTTTCCCCAGGGTAGGGGATTCTAAAACTAGAGGGGTATAGGTTTAAGAAGAGAGGAGAGACCAAAGGGTCCAGAGGGACAATTAGTTTTTCACACAGAGGGTGGTGAGTGTGGGGATCAGTCTGCCAGAGGTCGTGGTGGAAGCGAGTTCAATTTTGTCATTTAAAAAAACATTTGGTCGTCAGGTACAAGGATGGGATAGGTATGGAGGGATGTAGACCAAACGCAGGCAAATGGGATTAGCATAAATTGTGAAAACTGGGCAGCACGGGTGAGTTGGGCCAAAGGGCCTGTTTCCATGACTCTTAACTGCCTTCCCAGTCCATCCTCCTCGTGGTTTTCTTTTTATTGCCTAAAGTGTACGGTGTACAGCCTCATCTGAGGGGAGAGAAGCTGCCTGCCATGTGGGGGGGGGGGGGGGGGGGGGGGGGGGAATGGTTTTCCTGGCAAACGGGCGCAGAGCTGTCTGACCTACCTGGAGAAGCCCTTGCCGCAGTGATTGCACAGGTAGGGTTTGTTGACACCACCCTCGTGCGAGCGGACGTGGTAGCACATTCGGTCCTTGCGCTTGAAGCGCTGCTGGCAGATGGGACACTCGAAGGGCTTCTCGTCCGAGTGCGAGAGTTTGTGACGGTTCAGGTGGTAGATGTCACGGAAAGCTTTCCCGCACAGCTCGCAGCTGTGTTCCTTCCGGATGCGCCGGGCGGGAGACGGGGAGGGTCCCGCCGGCTGGGAGGCTGTCTCGGCTGACCCCAGGCCACCCCCTACTCCAGCCATGGTCATACTGAGGAGGGCCATGGGCACCATGGTGGGAGGGTTGGGGTTGGCCGAGGCAGCTTGTAGCTGGCTCCTAGCCCCTCCCGAGTGGGTACGCTGGTGCCTTCGCAGATTGTAATTGTTCTTGAACTCCTTCGAGCAAAGCGGGCAGACAAAGGGTCCCTTGCCCCTGGCCTTCCCCTTGTCCGGCTCGGGTCCTGGTCCACTCCGGGCCTGGGGTTGCGGCTCCTTGGGTCTCTCCTGCTGCAGCGGGCCATCCGAGGCTCCGACACCACGGCTGGTCTCCTGAGAGACAGAGGCCGCAGTCAGGATCGGCAGGAGGTCGGCCTGGACACCAGCCGTCTGATCCACAGCAGCTGTCTGCATGGACAGAGAGAGAGAGAGAGAGCAATGTGGGAGGGTCTTAGCTTCTCAAGAACCAACACACAAAACCAGTCACAGCACTGAGCTCTGCTCACCGGGGTTGGGGGAGGAAGGGGAGGGATGTGGTGGAGGTAGGTAATGAGGAAAGGTGGGGGGGGGGGGCCAAGGAGGGGTGATAGAGACTCCCTCCCCCAATCTCTGTCCGTATTCACAATCCTCTCTCTCACCGGGAAGATGAAGCTGTTCCAAGCAGCCTCCATGGCGGTCCTCACAGCTTCCCTCACCCTCTCTCTATGTTCCTTTCTCCCTCTGTCTTTCAATCTTTATTTCTCTCTATTCTTAGCTCTTTATTCTCAAACAGCCCCTGCAGTCTCTCCCCCTCCCCCCCCCCACCTCTCACTCTTCCTGTACTCCTATCCCTGACTATCTATCTTTCCCTCTATCTCAATCTCTCCTGTTTCTTAGTCTCTGGACTCTCTCTCTATATCTCCCTTCACTGTCTATATTTCTTCCCTTTCTCCCTCCACACAGCATGTATCTATATATTCCACACTATCTCTGTCCTGTATTTCTCCACCTCTCTCTATACTAGATGCATCTTCTTCTCTCTGTACAGTATCTCTATCACTTCCAATCTCCCTCTCTATGTTGCATCTATTTGTTGTTCTGTCTGTACTAGATAAAATAATTCTCTCCTGACTCTGTGCTGTATCTATTTCTGCCTTTATATACACTATATACTATTTTAGTTTGCTAAAGCCTCCTATCTCTGTACTGTTTCTGTAATCTCCAATTACTGTATCTCCCTCTCTCCAATCCTATTTCTACACACACTCCCTCTGTTGTGTTGTGTTCTTCCCCATGTAAATCCCTCTCTTGCCACGTAGAGTAATATTATTTCTCTCTCTTTGCAGTCGATCCTTTACTTCCAGACAGAATCTGCTCCTCCTCCCCCCACCCTATTTTCTATCCCTGGCTACCCTTTCTGTATCTCTATATTGTTGTTATTTCTCTCAGTCCCCTATCTTGTATATTTATTCCTCTCTGGCAGCTGCTTTATTTAGAAATGGGCCCAGCTCTCTCTATATTATTGATCTCTCTCTCTCTTCCCCCCTCTACAGTACATTTATCCCTTCTCTCGCTATACTGAATTTATAATCCTCTTTCCCCTCTCACTTTCTCTCCTATTTTATTCCTCCTTCTCCTACTTTCTCTAGAGATACTATGTTTATCTTACTCTCCGTATACTGTACAATTTGTATTCCTGTCGCGTTCTCCTGTATTCACTTCTCCCTATTATTTTTCCTTACACTATATTATCCCTCTATAATACTTTTATTCCACTCTCTCCTCAGTCTCTGTAACATTCCTCTCCCCTCTCTATTTTTTCCACTCTCTCCCCTTCTATTATTTCTCCCTATCCTACTCTCTCTTTATACTCTGTGCTACTTTTATTCCCCTTATAATATATTCCTCTCCCCCTACCCTTTACTGGATGTAATATTGATATTTCTCCTTCTCTCTATATTATTTCTCTCTCTCCTGTATTAGATTATCTCCCTCTCTTTCTACACTGGATATTATTTGCAGCCCTTTCCTCTCTAACCCTGTACTGAGTGATATTTATATTTCTCCTTCTCCAATCTCTCTCCCACTATAATTTCTCTCTCCTTGCTGTATGTTATTTTTGTCCCCCTCTCCCTCTATTATTCCTCTCCTTGTCTCTATTATTTTTCTCTCTCTCCGTGTCTCTATATTATTTCTATCACTCTCTATACATATTATTCTCTCCCTTTCTATATTATTTCCTCTCTAAATTATTCTCTCTACTCTGTATACTACTTCACCCTCTATATTATTTTTATCCCGTTCTCCCCCTCTCTCTCCGTCTCTATATTATTCCCTCCCTCTATTATTATCCCTCTTTTCCCTCTCCCTTCCTTTATATTATTCTTCCCCCCCTCACTCCCTATGTATTCCCTGTGTATTACACGCCCCCTTTCCACCTCCCTGTTCTTCTCTATATTATTTTTCCCTTTCCCTCCCTTTATATTATTCTTCCCCCTCACTATTATCCCTCTCTTCTCCCCTCACTCCCTATATATTCGGGTGCATTAGGTCCCCCTCCCTCTGTCGCTCTCTCTGTTGTTATTCCTTCTCCCTCCCCGATATTATCTGTCCCTCCCTATATTATTATTCCCTCTCTCCCTATATTGTATATATTTTTTGTGTATTACTCCACCCTCCCTCTCTATATTACTCCCTGTCTCACTCCCTTTATATTATTATTCTATCCCCACACTCTCTATTAGCCCTCTCTCCCGATATTATTTTTCTATATATATATATATATTATATATATATTACTCCCCCCGTCTGTTATTATTCCCTCTCCTGTATTACTCCTGACCTATCTATATATATTATTCCTTCTCTTCCTATATTTGTGTATTACTAACCCCTCCCTCTATCCCTTTCTATATTATTCCCTCTCCCTGCTCACTCTCTGTAATATTATATATCTCTCTCCCTCTGTATTAGTCCTCTGTCCCCTCTATTACCCCCTCACTCTGTAATATTATATTCTTCCCTCTCTCAATTATCCCTGTCTTCCCCCCCCACTCCCGATATTATACTATATTACTCTCTCTCTGTATTACTCCCTCCCTGTTATTCTGCCTCTCTCCCTGTAATATTATACTATATTACTTTCCCTCTGTGTTACTCCCCCTCCCTCTATCACCCCCTCCCCCTGTACTATATCACCCCCTCCCCCTGTACTATATCACCCCCTCCCCTGTACTATATCACTGTGTGTTACTCCCCCTCCCTCTATCACCCCCTCCCCTGTACTATATCACTGTGTGTTACTCCCCCTCCTCTATCACCCCCTCCCCCTGTACTATATCACCCCCTCCCCCTGTACTATATCACCCCCTCCCCCTGTTCTATATCACCCCTCCCCCTGTACTATATCACCCCCTCCCCCTGTACTATATCACCCCTCCCCCTGTACTATATCACCCCTCCCCCTGTACTATATCACCCCCTCCCCTGTACTATATCACTCTGTGTTACTCCCCCTCCCTCTCTCTCCCCCTCACTCTGTGATATTATATTATATCTCTCTATGTGTTACCTCCTCTCCCCCTCCCCCTGGCCCTCTCTCTCCCCCTCACTCTCTGTGATAATTATATTATATCTCTCTGTGTGTTACTCCCTCTCCCCCTGGCCCTCCCTCTCTCTCCCCCTCACCCTCCCTCTCTCTCCCCCCTCACTCTGTGATATTATATTATATTATATCTCTCTGTGTGTGTTACTCCCCTCCCCCTGATATTATATTCTCCCCACCCCCTGTACTATATCACCCCCTCCCCCCTGTACTATATCACTCTGTGTTACTCTCTCTCCCCCTGGCCCTCCCTCTCTCTCCCCCTGGCCCTCCCTCTCTCTCCCCCTCACTCTCTGTGATATTACTATTATATCTCCTCTCTGTGTGTTACTCCCCCTCCCCCTGGCCCTCCCTCTCTCTCCCCCTCCCCTCCCTCTCTCTCCCCCTCACTCTGTGATATTATATTATATTATATCTCTCTGTGTGTGTTACTCCCCTCCCCCTGATATTATATTCTCCCCACCCCCTGTACTATATCACCCCCTCCCCCCCTGTACTATATCACTCTGTGTTACTCTCTCTCCCCCTGGGCCCTCCCTCTCTCTCCCCCTGGCCCTCCCTCTCTCTCCCCCTCACTCTCTGTGATATTATATTATATCTCTCTCTGTGTGTTACTCCCCCTCCCCCTGGCCCTCCTCTCTCTCCCCCTGGCCCTCCCTCTCTCTCCCCCTCACTCTCTGTGATATTATATTATATCTCTCTCTGTGTGTTACTCCCCCTCCCCCTGGCCCTCCCTCTCTCTCCCCCTCCCCTCCCTCTCTCTCCCCCTCACTCTCTGTGATATTATATTATATCTCTCTCTGTGTGTTACTCCCCCTCCCCCTGGCCCTCCCTCTCTCTCCCCCTCCCCTCCCTCTCTCTCCCCCTCACTCTGTGATATTATATTATATTATATCTCTCTCTGTGTGTTACTCCCCTCCCCCTGATATTATATTCTCCCCACCCCCTGTACTGTGCGATATCCCTCTGTCCCTGTAATATATTATTATATCGCTCCCCCTCTCTCCCTGTGATATTATATTATATTATATTATATTATATTATATCCCTCTCTCTCTCTCGGTCTCGGTCTCTGGCGGCGGCGGCTCCTTTATTTACAAAACGGAACCCGCTCTCGGCGGGAACATGGCGGCTCACCCTGACCCCGCCCTGACGCCCT
>NW_028270179.1:43035659-43130659 GCF_037043375.1 Chiloscyllium plagiosum
AGAGAGGGAGGGAGAGAACGAGAGAGGGAGGGAGAGAACGAGAGAGAGGGAGGGAGAGAACGAGAGGGAGGGGGGGAGGGAGAGAACGAGAGGGAGGGAGGGAGAGAACGAGAGGGAGGGAGGGAGAGAACGCGAGGGAGGGAGGGAGAGAACGCGAGGGAGGGAGGGAGAGAACGCGAGGGAGGGAGGGAGAGAACGAGAGGGAGGGAGGGAGGGAGAGAACGCGAGGGAGGGAGGGAGAGGGAGAGAACGAGAGGGAGGGAGGGAGGGAGAGAACGCGAGGGAGGGAGGGAGAGGGAGAGAACGAGAGAAGGGGAGGGAGGGAGGGAGAGAACGAGAGGGAGGGAGGGAGAGAACGAGAGGGAGGGAGGGAGAGAACGAGAGGGAGGGAGGGAGAGAACGAGAGGGAGGGAGGGAGAGAACGAGAGGGAGGGAGGGAGAGAACGAGAGGGAGGAGGGAGGGAGAGAACGAGAGGGAGGGAGGGAGGGAGAGAACGAGAGGGAGGGAGGGAGAGAACGAGAGGGAGGGAGGGAGGGAGAGAACGCGAGGGAGGGAGGGAGAGGGAGAGAACGAGAGAGGGGGAGGGAGGGAGGGAGAGAACGAGAGGGAGGGAGGGAGAGAACGAGAACGAGAGGGAGGGAGGGAGAGAACGAGAGGGAGGGAGGGAGGGAGAGAACGAGAGGGAGGGAGGGAGAGAACGAGAGGGAGGGAGGGAGAGAACGAGAGGGAGGGAGGGAGAGAACGAGAACGAGAGGGAGGGAGGGAGAGAACGAGAGGGAGGGAGGGGAGAGAACGAGAGGGAGGGAGGGGGAGAACGAGAGGGAGGGAGGGGGAGAACGAGAGGGAGGGAGGGGGAGAACGAGAGGGAGGGAGGGGGAGAACGAGAGGGAGGGAGGGGGAGAACGAGAGGGAGGGAGGGGGAGAACGAGAGGGAGAGAACGAGAGAGAGGGAGGGAGGGAGGTGGAGAGAGAACGAGAGGGAGGGAGGGAGGGAGGTGGAGAGAGAACGGGAGGGAGGGAGAGAACGGGAGGGAGGGAGAGAACGGGAGGGAGGGAGAGAACGGGAGGGAGGGAGGGAGAGAACGGGAGGGAGGGAGGGAGAGAACGAGAGAGGGGGAGGGAGAGAACGAGAGGGAGGGAGAGAACAAGAGAGAGGGAGGGAGAGAACGAGAGGGAGGGAGGGAGGGAGAGAACGAGAGGGAGGGAGGGAGGGAGAGAACGAGAGAGAGGGAGGGAAGGAGAGAACGAGAGGGAGGGAAGGAGAGAACGAGAGGGAGGGAAGGAGAGAACGAGAGGGAGGGAGGGAGAGAACGAGAGGGAGGGAGGGAGGGAGAGAACGAGAGGGAGGGAGGGGGGGAGAGAACGAGAGGGAGGGAGGGAGGGAGAGAACGAGAGGGAGGGAGGGAGATAACGCGAGGGAGGGAGGGAGAGGGAGAGAACGAGAGAGGGGGAGGGAGGGAGGGAGAGAACGAGAGGGCGGGAGGGAGAGAACGAGAGGGAGGGAGGGAGAGAACGAGAACGAGAGGGAGGGAGGGAGAGAACGAGAGGGAGGGAGGGAGAGAACGAGAGGGAGGGAGGGAGAGAACGAGAGGGAGGGAGGGGGAGAACGAGAGGGAGGGAGGGGGAGAACGAGAGGGAGGGAGGGGGAGAACGAGAGGGAGGGAGGGAGGGAGAGGGAGAGAACGAGAGAGAGGGAGGGAGGGAGGTGGAGAGAGAACGAGAGGGAGGGAGGGAGGGAGGTGGAGAGAGAACGGGAGGGAGGGAGAGAACGGGAGGTGGAGAGAGAACGGGAGGAGGGAGAGAACGGGAGGGAGGGAGAGAACGGGAGGGAGGGAGAGAACGGGAGGGAGGGAGAGAACGGGAGGGAGGGAGAGAACGGGAGGGAGGGAGAGAACGGGAGGGAGGGAGAGAACGGGAGGGAGGGAGAGAACGGGAGGCAGGGAGAGAGGGAGAGCAGGAGGGAGAGGGAGGGCGGGAGGGAGAGAACAGGGAGCGCGGGAGGGAGAGGACAGGGGGAGAGGGGGAGGGAGGGAGAGAACGAGAGCGAGGGAGGGACGGAGAGAACGAGAGAGGGGCAGAGAACGAGAGAGGGGCAGAGAACGAGAGAGGGGAGGGAGGGAGAGGGAGGGAGGGAGAGAACGAGAGAGCGGGAGGGAGAGAACGGGAGGGAGGGAGGGAGAGAACGGGAGGGAGGGAGGGAGAGAACGGGAGGGAGGGAGGGAGAGAACGAGAGAGGGGGAGGGAGAGAACAAGAGAGAGGGAGGGAGAGAACAAGAGAGAGGGAGGGAGAGAACAAGAGAGAGGGAGGGAGAGAACAAGAGAGAGGGAGGGAGAGAACAAGAGAGAGGGAGGGAGAGAACGAGAGGGAGGGAGGGAGGGAGAGAACGAGAGGGAGGGAGGGAGGGAGAGAACGAGAGGGAGGGAGGGAGGGAGAGAACGAGAGGGAGGGAGGGAGGGAGAGAACGAGAGGGAGGGAGGGAGGGAGAGAACGAGAGGGAGGGAGGGAGGGAGAGAACGAGAGGGAGGGAGGGAGAGAACGAGAGGGAGGGAGGGAGAGAACGGGAGGGAGGGAGAGAGAGAAAGGGAGGGAGGGAGAGAACGAGAGGGAGGGAGGGAGGGAGAGAACGAGAGGGAGGGAAGGAGAGAACGAGAGGGAGGGAAGGAGAGAACGAGAGGGAGGGAGGGAGAGAACGAGAGGGAGGGAGGGAGGGAGAGAACGAGAGGGAGGGAGGGAGGGAGAGAACGAGAGGGAGGGAGGGGGGGAGAGAACGAGAGGGAGGGAGGGAGGGAGAGAACGAGAGGGAGGGAGAGAGGGAGAGCAGGAGGGAGAGAACAGGGAGAGCGGGAGGGAGAGAACAGGGAGCGCGGGAGGGAGAGGACAGGGGGAGAGGGGGAGGGAGGGAGAGAACGAGAGCGAGGGAGGGACGGAGAGAACGAGAGAGGGGCAGAGAACGAGAGAGGGAGAGGGAGGGAGGGAGAGAACGGGAGGGAGGGAGAGAACGAGAGAGAGGGAGGGAGAGAACAAGAGAGGGAGGGAGAGAACAAGAGAGAGGGAGGGAGAGAACAAGAGAGAGGGAGGGAGAGAACAAGAGAGAGGGAGGGAGAGAACAAGAGGGAGGGAGGGAGGGAGAGAACGAGAGGGAGGGAGGGAAGGAGAGAACGAGAGGGAGGGAAGGAGAGAACGAGAGGGAGGGAGGGAGAGAACGAGAGGGAGGGAGGGAGAGAACGAGAGGGAGGGAGGGGGGAGAGAACGAGAGGGAGGGAGGGAGGGAGAGAACGAGAGGGAGGGAGGGAGGGAGAGAACGAGAGGGAGGGAGGGAGGGAGAGAACGAGAGGGAGGGAGGGAGGGAGAGAACGAGAGGGAGGGAGAGGGAGGGAGGGAGAGAACGAGAGAGAGGGAGAGGGAGGGAGGGAGAGAACGAGAGAGAGGGAGAGGGAGGGAGGGAGAGAACGAGAGAGAGGGAGAGGGAGGGAGGGAGAGAACGAGAGAGAGGGAGAGGGAGGGAGGGAGAGAACGAGAGAGAGGGAGAGGGAGGGAGGGAGAGAACGAGAGAGAGGGAGAGGGAGGGAGGGAGAGAACGAGAGAGAGGGAGAGGGAGGGAGGGAGAGAACGAGAGAGAGGGAGAGGGAGGGAGGGAGAGAACGAGAGAGAGGGAGAGGGAGGGAGGGAGAGAACGAGAGAGAGGGAGAGGGAGGGAGGGAGAGAACGAGAGAGAGGGAGAGGGAGGGAGGGAGAGAACGAGAGAGAGGGAGAGGGAGGGAGGGAGAGAACGAGAGAGAGGGAGAGGGAGGGAGGGAGAGAACGAGAGAGAGGGAGAGGGAGGGAGGGAGAGAACGAGAGAGAGGGAGAGGGAGGGAGGGAGAGAACGAGAGAGAGGGAGAGGAGGGAGGGAGAGAACGAGAGAGAGGGAGAGGGAGGGAGGGAGAGAACGAGAGAGAGGGAGAGGGAGGGAGGGAGAGAACGAGAGAGAGGGAGAGGGAGGGAGGGAGAGAACGAGAGAGAGGGAGAGGGAGGGAGGGAGAGAACGAGAGAGAGGGAGAGGGAGGGAGGGAGAGAACGAGAGAGAGGGAGAGGGAGGGAGGGAGAGAACGAGAGAGAGGGAGAGGGAGGGAGGGAGAGAACGAGAGAGAGGGAGAGGGAGGGAGGGAGAGAACGAGAGAGAGGGAGAGGGAGGGAGGGAGAGAACGAGAGAGAGGGAGAGGGAGGGAGGGAGAGAACGAGAGAGAGGGAGAGGGAGGGAGGGAGAGAACGAGAGAGAGGGAGAGGGAGGGAGGGAGAGAACGAGAGAGAGGGAGAGGGAGGGAGGGAGAGAACGAGAGGGAGGGAGGGAGAGAACGAGAGGGAGGGAGGGAGAGAACGAGAGGGAGGGAGGGAGAGAACGAGAGGGAGGGAGGGAGAGAACGAGAGGGAGGGAGGGAGAGAACGAGAGGGAGGGAGGGAGAGAACGAGAGGGAGGGAGGGAGAGAACGAGAGGGAGGGAGGGAGAGAACGAGAGGGAGGGAGGGAGAGAACGAGAGGGAGGGAGGGAGAGAACGAGAGAGAACGAGAGGGAGGGAGGGAGAGAACGAGAGAGAAGGAGAGGGAGGGAGGGAGAGAACGAGAGAGAGGGAGAGGGAGGGAGGGAGAGGGAGGGAGGGAGAGAGAGGGAGGGAGGGAGAGAACGAGAGAGAGGGAGGGAGGGAGAGAACGAGAGGGAAGGAGAGGGAGGGAGGGAGAGAACGAGAGAGAAGGAGAGGGAGGGAGGGAGAGAACGAGAGAGAAGGAGAGGGAGGGAGGGAGAGAACGAGAGAGAGGGAGAGGGAGGGAGGGAGAGAACGAGAGAGAGGGAGAGGGAGGGAGGGAGAGAACGAGAGAGAGGGAGAGGGAGGGAGGGAGAGAACGAGAGAGAGGGAGAGGGAGGGAGGGAGAGAACGAGAGAGAGGGAGGAGAGGGAGGGAGGGAGAGAACGAGAGAGAGGGAGAGGGAGGGAGGGAGAGAACGAGAGAGAGGGAGAGGGAGGGAGGGAGAGGGAGGGAGGGAGAGAGAGGGAGGGAGGGAGAGAACGAGAGAGAGGGAGGGAGGGAGAGAACGAGAGGGAGGGAGGGAGAGAACGAGAGAGAAGGAGAGGGAGGGAGGGAGAGAACGAGAGAGAAGGAGAGGGAGGGAGGGAGAGAACGAGAGAGAGGGAGAGGGAGGGAGGGAGAGAACGAGAGAGAGGGAGAGGGAGGGAGGGAGAGAACGAGAGAGAGGGAGAGGGAGGGAGGGAGAGAACGAGAGAGAGGGAGAGGGAGGGAGGGAGAGGGAGGGAGGGAGAGAGAGGGAGGGAGGGAGAGAACGAGAGAGAGGGAGGGAGGGAGAGAACAGGGGGAGAGGGGGAGGGAACAGGGAGAGGGAGAACAGGGAGGGGGAGGGGGAGAAGGAACAGGGAGAGGGGGAGAAGGAACAGGGAGAACGGAGAGAAGGAACAGGGAGAACGGAGAGAAGGAACAGGGAGAACGGAGAGAAGGAACAGGGAGAACGGAGAGAAGGAACAGGGAGAACGGAGAGGAGGAACAGGGAGAACGGAGAGGGAACGGAGAGAGAGAACGGAGAGGGAGAGAGAGAGAGAGAACGGAGAGGGAGAGAGAGAGAGAAAACAGGGAGAGAGAGAACAGGGAGAGGGGGAGAGAACTGGGAGGGAGGGAGAGGGGAGGTGGGGGAGAGAGAGGGAGAGGGTGAGAGGGGAGAGGGAGAGGGATGGGGTGAGAGGGGGAGGGAGGTGGGAGAAGGCGAGGGAGGGTGGGCGAGGGAGGGAGGGTGGTAGCGCACCCCACCTCCTATAATAGACCAGCAGGACGACCCATCTCCTATATTCGACCAGCAGCACTTCCCACCTGTTATACCCGACCAGCAGGACGTCCCACCTCCTATATTCGACCAGCAGCACTTCCCACCTGTTATACCCGACCAGCAGCACGTCCCACCTCCTATATTCGACCAGCAGGGCGTCCCACCTGCTGTACCCGACCAGCAGGGCGTCCCACCTGCTGTACCCGACCGGCAGCATGACCCACCTGCTGTACCCGACCAGCAGGGCGTCCCACCTCCTGTACCCGACCAGCAGGGCGTCCCACCTGCTGTACCCGACCAGCAGGGCGTCCCACCTGCTGTACCCGACCAGCAGGGCGTCCCACCTGCTGTACCCGACCAGCAGGGCGTCCCACCTGCTGTACCCGACCAGCAGGGCGTCCCACCTGCTGTACCCGACCAGCAGGACGTCCCACCTGCTGTACCCGACCAGCAGGACGTCCCACCTGCTGTACCTGACCAGCAGGGCGTCCCACCTGCTGTACCCGACCAGCAGGGCGTCCCACCTGCTGTACCCGACCAGCAGGACGTCCCACCTGCTGTACCCGACCAGCAGGGCGTCCCACCTGCTGTACCCGACCAGCAGGGCGTCCCACCTGCTGTACCCGACCAGCAGGACGTCCCACCTGCTGTACCCGACCAGCAGGGCGTCCCACCTGCTGTACCCGACCAGCAGGACGTCCCACCTGCTGTACCCGACTGACAGGGCGTCCCACCTGCTGTACCCGACTGACAGGGCGTCCCACCTGCTGTACCCGACTGACAGGACGTTCCACCTGCTGTACCTGACCAGCAGGACGTCCCACCTGCTGTACCCGACCAGCAGGACGTCCCAACTCCTATATTCGACTGACAGGGCGTCCCACCTGCTGTACCCGACCAGCAGGACGTCCCACCTGCTGTACCCGACCAGCAGGACGTCCCAACTCCTATATTCGACTGACAGGGCGTCCCACCTGCTGTACCCGACCAGCAGGGCGTCCCACCTGCTGTACCCGACTGACAGGGCGTCCCACCTCCTATATTCGACTGACAGGGCGTCCCACCTGCTGTACCCGACCAGCAGGGCGTCCCACCTCCTGTACCCGACCAGCAGGGCGTCCCACCTCCTGTACCCGACCAGCAGGGCGTCCCACCTGCTGTACCCGACCGGCAGGACGTCCCACCTCCTGTACCCGACCAGCAGGGCGTCCCACCTCCTGTACCCGACCAGCAGGACGTCCCACCTGCTGTACCCGACCAGCAGGACGTCCCACCTCCTAGACTCGATGCTCTGACCGATGACGAGGAGTATGATGATAGCTGCCTTCACTGGCCTGTCTCTCTGGTGTAAATGCCCTGGTGTTGTCTGTCTCCCTGCCTGTAGGTCTGGGGCTGTGGACCAGAGACGGCGCTGAAGAGGGACATGGAGAAATCGGTCAGTCGCGAGGTGGATGAACACAGGAGCCTGGGCTCGGCCAATGGCGTTGCTACAAAGTACCGTCGGGCGTTAGATGGCGGTGGTGGGGGAGGAGGAGGGGGCAGTGGATACTATCGGCCTGCAGGGCGGGCTCCGGGAAGTGAAGGCAACTCCTTCCGGCCCCTGGGAAGGCTCCCAGGCACCGAGGGTGGATACTACCGCCAGGCGGGAGACGGCAGGGTGAGGAACAGCGCTCACTTCCAGCCCCGCGGCGAGCCCAGGGTCTACGGGCGCAGGTTCGAGAGGAAGCCTGGCGACGGCGCCATTAATGGGTTGAGCCGCCGGTGGAAAGCCCGGCCCCCGGGGAACCGGCTGACCAGAACACGGGACGGGGGTGAAGGGGCCGAGTCCCTGGACGAGGCAGAGGGGAGCGGCGGCGGTGGTGCCGGCGAAGAGGAGGAGGAGGAAGAGGGAGGGCAGCCCCACGGCTGGACCTTGTTCAAACCCCCAGCCACGTTCCCGGTGGGGAGCAGCACAGCCCGAATCCTGCCCCGGATCAGTTACGCCAGTAAGGTGAAGGAGAATCTCGGCGCAGAGCCCACCGGGGCGGGAGGAGCCAGCGACGACCACTCATCGGGCCCCAGGCTGGGCCAGGGACTGGGAGCCATCTTCCACAACCAGTGGGGCCTGTCTTTCATCACTGAGCCGGGAACGGGCGCTGCAGACGGGGCAAGAGGGGAACAACGTTCCGGACTGAACTGTGGGCAGGAGACGGCAGATCCGGGGCGACTGGGAGCACCCAGTCCCGAGCCCACCTCCCCACCTCCTCCTCCGCCCGTACACAGACTGAACACTGACTGGCAGCAGTGCACAGACACTGACCCCCCAGAGCTGCAGGAGGTCGTACGGTATTTCTCCACAGGTCGGTTACAGAGAGAGAGAGAGAGGGGGGGGGGGGTTTACCCCACCCCAGACCCCGGCCCTGCTCCCTGAGGGAGGGGGCTCTCCCCCAGGCCCCCTCCCTGCTCTCCCCCAGACCCCGTCCCTGCTCCCTGAGGGAGGGGGCTCTCCCCCAGACCCCGTCCCTGCTCCCTGTCTGAGGGAGGGGGCTCTCCCCCAGACCCCGTCCCTGCTCCCTGTCTGAGGGAGGGGGCTCTCCCCCAGGCCCAGTCCCTGCTCCCTGTCTGAGGGAGGGGGCTCTCCCCCAGGCCCCGGCCCTGCTCCCTGTCTGAGGGAGGGGGCTCTCCCCCAGGCCCAGTCCCTGCTCCCTGTCTGAGGGAGGGGGCTCTCCCCCAGGCCCAGTCCCTGTCTGAGGGAGGGGGCTCTCCCCCAGACCCCGTCCCTGCTCCCTGTCTGAGGGAGGGGGCTCTCCCCCAGACCCCGGCCCTGCTCCCTGAGGCGGGGGGCTCTCCCCCAGGCCCCGTCCCTGCTCCCTGAGGGAGGGGGTTTACCCCACCCCAGACCCCGGCCCTGCTCCCTGAGGGAGGGGGCTCTCCCCCAGACCCCGGCCCTGCTCCCTGAGGGAGGGGGCTCTCCCCCAGACCCCGGCCCTGCTCCCTGAGGGTGGGGGCTCTCCCCCAGACCCCGTCCCTGAGGGAGGGGGTTTACCCCACCCCAGACCCCGGCCCTGCTCCCTGAGGGAGGGGGCTCTCCCCCAGACCCCGTCCCTGCTCCCTGAGGGAGGGGGTTTACCCCACCCCAGACCCTGGCCCTGCTCCCTGAGGGAGGGGGCTCTCCCCCAGACCCCGTCCCTGCTCCCTGTCTGAGGGAGGGGGCTCTCCCCCAGGCCCAGTCCCTGCTCCCTGAGGGAGGGGGTTTACCCCACCCCAGACCCCGGCCCTGCTCCCTGAGGGAGGGGGCTCTCCCCCAGACCCCGTCCCTGCTCCCTGAGGGAGGGGGTTTACCCCACCCCAGACCCCGTCCCTGCTCTCTGAGGGAGGGGGCTCTCCCCCAGACCCCGTCCCTGCTCCCTGAGGGAGGGGGCTCTTCCCCCAGACCCCGTCCCTGCTCCCTGTCTGAGGGAGGGGGCTATCCCCCAGGCCCAGTCACTGCTCCCTGTCTGAGGGAGGGGGCTCTCCCCCAGGCCCAGTCCCTGCTCCCTGTCTGAGGGAGGGGGCTATCCCCCAGGCCCAGTCACTGCTCCCTGTCTGAGGGAGGGGGCTCTCCCCCAGGCCCAGTCCCTGCTCCCTGTCTGAGGGAGGGGGCTCTCCCCCAGGCCCAGTCCCTGCTCCCTGTCTGAGGGAGGGGGCTCTCCCCCAGGCCCAGTCCCTGCTCCCTGTCTGAGGGAGGGGGCTCTCCCCCAGGCCCAGTCCCTGCTCCCTGTCTGAGGGAGGGGGCTCTCCCCCAGACCCAGTCCCTGCTCCCTGTCTGAGGGAGGGGGCTCTCCCCCAGACACCGTTCCTGCTCTCCCCCAGGCCCAGTCCCTGCTCCCTGTCTGAGGGAGGGGGCTCTCCCCCAGACCCAGTCCCTGCTCCCTGTCTGAGGGAGGGGGCTCTCCCCCAGACCCAGTCACTGCTCCCTGTCTGAGGGAGGGGGGTCTCCCCCAGGCCCAGTCCCTGCTCCCTGTCTGAGGGAGGGGGCTCTCCCCCAGGCCCAGTCCCTGCTCCCTGTCTGAGGGAGGGGGCTCTCCCCCAGACCCAGTCCCTGCTCCCTGTCTGAGGGAGGGGGCTCTCCCCCAGACACCGTCCCTGCTCCCTGTCTGAGGGAGGGGGGTCTCCCCCAGGCCCAGTCCCTGTCTGAGGGAGGGGGCTCTCCCCCAGGCCCAGTCCCTGCTCCCTGTCTGAGGGAGGGGGCTCTCCCCCAGACCCAGTCCCTGCTCCCTGTCTGAGGGAGGGGGCTCTCCCCCAGACCCAGTCACTGCTCCCTATCTGAGGGAGGGGGCTCTCCCCCAGACACCGTCCCTGCTCTCCCCCAGGCCCAGTCCCTGCTCCCTGTCTGAGGGAGGGGGCTCTCCCCCAGGCCCCGTCCCTGCTCCCTGTCTGAGGGAGGGGGCTCTCCCCCAGACCCCGTCCCTGCTCCCTGTCTGAGGGAGGGGGCTCTTCCCCCAGACCCTGTCCTAGTGAGGACGGGGGCTGAGGGTACCGGGTGGCACTGGGGATAGAGGGAGGAGTGGAACACAGAGTTTGGAAATACAGGGACGTGACTAGATCAGAGGCCAATTGCTTTGAGGACAGGAGTTGTTCAGGAACGACATGTATTTACCCCACCTTGTTAATTTCCATCTTGTTTGTTTTTCTAGAATGGGATCGCATTTGGGAGAGACACAAACGAGGTGAGGGTTACAATCGGTTTTGAGCAAAGATGGGTTTGGGGTGTGGAGGGAGTGGAGTTGCTTTTCAACTAAGTCTGTGGCTCACATCTCCTTTCAACTGGGTCCTCGCCCACACCAGGGAAACGACGTCTCGTGAACTTGATTGTTACTTCTCCAACAAAACTCCGGATTGAGGGCAGAGTGGTGGACGTGATCCGTGTGGATTTCAGGAAGGTGTTCGATAAGCATCCTCATGGTAGACTGGTTAGCAAGGTTAGATCACATGGAATACATGGGGAAGTAGCCATTCGGATACAAAATTGGCTTGAAGCTGGGAGACAGAGGGTGGTGGTGGAGGGCTGCTTCTCAGACTGGAGGCCTGTGACCAGTGGAGTGCCACAAGGATCGGTGCTGGCTCCACTGCTTTTCATCATCATTTATATAAATGGTTTGGATGTGAGTAGAAGAGATATAGTTAGTGAGTTTGCAGATGACACCAAAATTGGAGATGTAGTGGACAGCGAAGAGGGTTACCTCCGATTACAACGGGATCTTGATCAAATGGGCCAAGGAATGGCAGATGGAATTTTAATTTAGATAAATGCGAGGTGCTGCATTTTGGGAAAGGTAAATCGGGGCAGGACTTGTACACTTAATGCTAAGGTCCCAAGGAGTGTTGCTGAACAAAGAGACCTTGGTGTGCAGGTTCACAGTTAGAACATAGAAGAATACAGCGCAGTACAGGTCCTTTGGCCCTCGATGTTGCGCCGATCCAAGCCCACCTAACCTACACTATCCTCCATATGCTTATCCAATGCCCATAAAGAGGGAGAGTCCACCACTGCTACTGGCAGGGCATTCCATGAACACATGACTCGCTGAGTAAAAAATCTACCCCTAACATCTGTCCTATACCTACCCCCCCTTAATTTAAAGCTATGCCCCTTGTAATAGCTGACTCCATACGTGGAAAAAGGTTCTCATGGTCAACCCTATCTAAACCCCTAATCATCTTGTACACTCTATCAAGTCACCCCTAAACCTTCTTTTCTCCAATGAAAACAGCCCCAAGTGCCTCAGCCTTTCCTCATACGATCTTCCTACCAAACCCAGTACGCCATATGCCTTCTTCACCGCACTATTTACCTGGGTGGCATCTTTCAGAGATCTGTGTACATGGACACCAAGATCCCTCTGCTCATCCACACTACCAAGTATCTGACCATTAGCCCAGTACCCCATCTTTTTGTTACTCTTACCAAAGTGAATCACCTCACACTTACCTACATTGAACTCAGTTTGCCACCTTTCTGCCAGCTCTGCAGCTTATCTATTTCCCGTTGTAACCTGACACATCGAATGCACTGCCTGGTGGGAGTGGCAAAGAACCCACCCCTGACATCTCCCCTATACCTTCCATCCTTCACCTTAAATTTATGTCCCCTTGTAACACTGTTGTACCCGGGGAAAAAGTTTGTCTACTCTATCTATTCCTCTGATCATCTTATAAACCTCTATCAAGTCACCCCTCATCCTTCGCCGTTCCAATGAGAAAAGGCCTAGCACTCTCAACCTATCCTCGTACGATCTATTCTCCATTCCAGGCAACATCCTGGTAAATCTCCTCTGCACCCTCTCCAAAGCTTCCACATCTTTCCTAAAATGAGGCGACCAGAACTGCACACTGTACTCCAAATGTGGCCTAACCAAGGTCCTGTACAGCTGCAACATCACTTCACGACTCTTGAATTCAATCCCTCTGCTAATGAACGCTAATACACCATAGGCCTTCTTACAAGCTCTATCCACCTGAGTGGCAACTTTCAAAGATCTATGAACATAGACCCCAAGATCCCTCTACTCCTCCACCTCACTAAGAACCCTACTGTTAACTCTGTATTCCACATTCCTTATTTGTCCTTCCAAAATGGACAACCTCACACTTGACAGGGTTGAACTCCATCTGCCATTCCTCAGCCCAGTTCTGCATCATATCCAAGTCCCTTTGCAGCTGACAACAGCCCTCCTCACTATCCACAACTCCACCAATCTTCGTATCATCTTCCAAGTCAATAATATTTTCAAACAGCAGAGGACCCAGAACTGATCCCTGCGGAACTCCACTTGTAACTGGGCTCCAGGCTGAATATTTACCATCTACCATCTACCCCCATCTACCATCACTCTCTGACTACGAACGGTTAGCCAGTTCTCTATCCAACTGGCCAAATTTCCCTCTATCCCATGCCTCCTGCCTTCCCACATAAGCCTACTATAGGGAACCTTATCAAATGCCTTACTAAAATCCATGTACACTACATCCACTGCTCTACCCTCATCCACATGCTTGGTCACCTCCTCAAAGCAGTGTCTTTCCAGATACTCAAATCCTATCCCTCAGTACCCTTTCCATTACTTTGCCTACCACCAAAGTAAGACTAACTGGCCTGTAATTCCCAGGGTTATCCCTATTCCCTTTTTTTGAACAGGGGCACAACATTAGCCACTCCAGACCCCTGTTGACAGTGAAGACGAAAAAGATCATTGCCAATGGTTCACTAGATAACCTGAAACTGGGTAGAGGTGGCAGGGGTGAGACAGCTCCTAACCCTCTGTCTCTGCCTGTTACAGAGCCCTCTGTGGTCGTGCTGTATGAGGGATCACTGAACACCACTGGTCTGATCGAGTGACACTCCTGTGTGGGATTGTGTGTGACAAGGAAACACAGTGAGGAGCAGAGGTTGCAGGTCTGCACTCCCCACCCTGCTCTCCAGCACTGAACTGCACCCCAGCAGAAGCAGGAAATAGGGTCAAACCCTGAAAACTCAGGATAACCAGTTGAGCAGCTAGTGTGGAAGTGTTGCAGACAAGTGATTAAAGGCCTGTTTTTTTGCAAACCTATTGTGTCCATCTTCATTATCATTCATGCTGTCACAGGGTGGGAGTAGGAGAAAAGTTTGGACAAGGTGGTGAGGGGAGAGAGAGGTTTAGGTGATGGTTCAGGGAGCCTGAACAAAATTGCAATTAACGGTGGGGTCAAAGAAATCTGTCCACACGTTGGAACTAGCCCACAGGAGGACAGTTGTGTTTCTGTGGATTATTCCACGATATGTTCTAATCGGTGCTGCAGACAAATTTCACTGACCATTTAAATGGTACAACTGTAGCAAATCTTTTTAAAGACAAGAAAAATGGTTAAAATACAATAGCAGTGACATGTGAGCGGAGATGGAAATATACATTCTCAGCTGTATTCCATTCTGACAAGATTCATACTTGAATAAAAAAAGGAACAGGCAGAGGACACACGCACCCACCCACCCACCAATAGAACCGAAGGCTTCGACTTGCACACCAGACTCCGGCACAGTTAAGACAGCTTGGAAAGATGGTGTGATCCTTCATCTACGCCAGGTATTCACTTCACCATACAGCTCACCATGTTGGCCTAGGGAATGGACAATACAAGAATTGTTATTCATCACTGTCTGTTCAGTTGGGTGTGGGTCACCTCAATAGGAGCAGTATAGTAGTAGGCCATTCAGCCCTTCAAGCCTGATCTACCATTCAATATGAACATGTCTGCCCATCCATCTCTGTTCCTGCTTTCTCCCAACATTCCTCCCCCACCCCCCTCAGCTCCACAGGAATAATATCTCCTTGTTCAAACATTCCATAGTGTAGCCTCAGCAGGTTCCTGGGACAGGATTCCACAGGCTCACCACTTTCTGGGTAAAGAGGTTTCTCCTCCTTTCCGATCGTTAACACAATGACCTCTGGTTTCAGATTCCTGATTGGGAAGGTCCTGTGTTTACCCTGTCGGGTTCTGTTTGAATTTTATAGGATCATACAACATCCCCTCCTAAATGCCAGCCAATCTAATCTCTTCTCAAAATGTCAGTCCCACCATCCCAGGAATCAGTCCAGTAAACTTTTGCTGCACTCCCTCCACAGCTATCCTCCGATAATGAGACCAAAAACCGGACACTATTCCAGGTGCAGTCAGTATCATTATCTGTGCTCCTGGATTTGAAGACTCCTCTCCCTTTGAAGGCCTGCAAGCTTACTCAGTGATGTACAGACCCAGGTCTTGTGTCCCCCCCCCTTTCTCAATTTATTGCTGTACAGGTAATTATCACATTTATCCACATCCTACTGCATCTGCCATGCATTTGTCTGCGCACTCAATGTGTCAAAATCTCACTGTCGGACTGACTTGATATCAAGTCAGTCTAACAGGGTCATTTGAAATCTCCAGCTGAAGAAAGTACACCTGATGGTGGGGCACCACTCCAAAAGCTTGCAATTTCAAATAAACCGGTTGGATTTACAACCAGGTGTCACGTGATTTCTGACTTTGTCCATCCCAGTCCAACACCAGCACTGGCAAATCCACATCAAATCACACTGCAACTGTTGAGTCAGTGTTCATACTGAGTCAGCATCAGGCCCTGCATACGGTCTCAGATTCTTACCCTCATGAAAGTGGACAGAGTTCTCAATGACATCCCAATCTTCTCCAGGTCCTCAATCTGAAAGAACAGAGCATTAAATCGGGTTAAACTGCTCAGTGTTGAGCACAAACAGCACGTTTTACCTGGCACTCGTCCCACTCAATCATCAGCTGGCTGATTTCCACTTCTTTCTCCCTTTTCTTGGTCTTCTCTCATTATGAGGAAATGGGACCTAGAGGTCACTGGCTGGGCCCAGCATTTATTGCCTGTTCCAATTTGCTCCTTCAGAAGGTGGTGGGGAGCTGCCCTCTTGAACTGCTGCAATCGTGCCACATGGATTGACCCACAATGTCCTTGGGGAGAAAGTGCCAGGAGTCTGACCCAGTGACACTGAAGAAATGGTGTCAGGAAGGAGAGAGGGTCAGAGGGGAACTTGCATAGGGTGGCGTTCCTATGTGTCTGCCACCCTTGTCCTTCTGGATGGATGTGGAAGGTGTGGCCTAAGGAGCCTCATTGATAATGAATGCAGTAGCTGCAGAGTGTAGAGTCGAGTTACATGGAGCATTATAGAAAGGGTCAAAGTGGGCAAGGGCTCAGCAGAGGGTCATGTTTGTATTAACAAGTAATAGGTCAGGGTATGGAAAAGGATCAAGAGTCAAACTTCAGGTACAGCAGATATGGGGACAACTCAGAGAAGGACAGCAGTCAGAGGACTGAGGGTGTTGTACTTAAACACACAGTATACAAAACATATAGATGTGTGCGCAAGTTAACAGGGAAAATGAGGCTGGTGAAGAAGTAAAGGGAACAAAGAAATGGTGGGGATTTGGGACTTCCAGAAAGCCTTTGACAAGGTGCTACATAAGATATGAGCCCATGGTGTTAGGGGATAGAGGATTGGCTGACTGGCAGAAGGCAAAATTCTGGGGTCACATGGGTCTATTTCAGGATGGCAGCTGGTGACGACTGGAGCTCTACAGAGACCCATGTTGGGACCAAACCTATTGATGTTAATGTATAACATCTGACAGAGGAACAAATGGCGTTGTTAAGTCTGTAGCTGGGGATGGGGAGGGGGGAGGCAGCAGAAGGACTTGGGCATGCTAAGCCCACGTGGGCAAAGATGTGGTGGGTGAAATGTGTTGCAGCAAAATGCTTTATTATGCAGTTTGGTAGGAAGAGGTGTGGACTGTTTTCTAACTGGGGAAAGGGAGTCCTAGTTCAGGATGCTCTTCAGGTTGATAGTTAGGAAGGCAAATACAATGTTCACACTCATTACAAAGCAGCTCGAATACAAGAACAAGAGATACTGCTGAGTATGTTGAACGCTCTAGTCAGACTGCATTTGGAATACTGTGAGCTGTATCGGAGGATGGAGGTGTTGGTATTGGAGGGGTCCAGAGGAGGGTTATAAGAACAAACAATCCCAGGGATGAACAGCTGGTCACAGGAGGAGCGGTTGGGGACTCAGTGGATGGTATAGAGGGAGGAGGCAGAACACTCCCTGAACCTTGCAGAATACTGGGAGATGGATAGACTGGATGTGGAGAAGGTTTCTCAACCAGGAAGGTTGAGGAGTCCCTCGAGGACGAGGACTGGGAAGGAGGTCAAAGGTTATGGGAAGGAGGCAGGAGATTGAGAAACATCAACCCATGACCAAACGCTGGAGTGGGCTCAGTGGGCAGAAGGGCCCAACCATGCTGTGGGCAATTTAGCACAGCCAATTCACCCAACCCTGAACACGGTGGGTAATTTAGCACAGCCAATTCACCCAACCCTGAACACGGTGGGTAATTTAGCACGGCCAATTCACCCAACCCACACATCCCCGAACACTAAGGTGCGATAAGGTTCCCCACGGTCAGCTATTGTACAAAATGCAGAGGAATGGGACTGTGGGAGACAGCAGTTTGGATCAGTAATTGGCTTGCTGAAAGAAGACAGAGGGTTGTAGTTGATGGAACATGTTCATCTTGGTGTCCAGTTACTAGCGGCATACCGCAAGGGTCAGTGTTGGGTCCACTGCTGTTTCTCATTTTTATAAATGACCTGGACGAGGGCACAGAAGGATGAGTTAGTAAATTTGCTGACGACACTAAGGTCGGTGGAGTTGTGGATAGTGACAAAGGATGTAGTAGGTTGCAGAGAGACATAAATAGGATGCAGAGCTGGGTTGAGAGGTGGCAAATGGAGTTTAATGTGGACAAATGTGAGGTGATACACTTTGGACGGAGTAATCGAAATGCAAAGTACAGGGTGAACGGTAAGATTCTTGGTAGTGCAGATGAGCAGAGAGATCTCGGGGTCCATGTACACAGATCCCTGAAAGTTGCCACCCAGATTGACAGGGTTGTTAAGGCATACAGTGTCTTGGCCTTTATTAATAGAGGGATTGAGTTCCGGAACCAGGAGGTTATGGTGCAGCTGTACAAAGCTCTGGTACGGCCACACTTGGAGTATTGTGTACAGTTCTGGTCACTGCATTATAAGGATGTGGAAGCTTTGGAAAGGGTGCAGAGGAGATTCACTAAGATGTTGCCTGGTATGGAAGGAATGTCTTACAAGGAAAGGCTGAGGGCCTTGAGGCTGTTTTCGTTGGAGAAGAAGGTTGAGAGGTGACTTAATAGAGACATAAGGTAATCAGAGGGTTAGGTAGGGTGGACGGGGAGAGCCATTTTCCAAGTACGGGGACAGCAAACATGAGGGGACAACTTTAAAGTGAGGGGAGATGGTATAAGACAGATGTCAGAGGTAGTTCCTTTACTCAGTAGCAAGGGTATGGAATGCTTTGCCTGCAACGGTAGTAGATTCGCCAAGTTTAAGTGCATTGAAGTTGCATTGGGCAGGCATATGGACATACATTAAATAGTTTAGTGGGACTGGCTTCAGATTAGTACAAAAGGGCAGCGCAACATCGAGGGCCGAAGGGCCTGTACTGCGCTGTAATGTTCTATGTGTAATTTAGCAGGGCCAATTCACCCAACCCCGAACATGGTGGGTAATTTAGCACAGCCAATTCACCCAACCTGCACATCTTAGGAGGAAACTGGAGCACTTGGAGGAAACCCACGCAGACACAGGGAGAATGTCTCTGTCTGGAGTTTGCACAGTCACCGGAGGCTGGAATTGAACCTGGATCCCTAGTGCTGGGAGGTCACAGTGCTAACCCCTGAGCCAGTGTACCACCCTGTTTGACTGTTTCAGTTATCCTTGGTTGATTCTCTCCATCTAACTCATGGATAGTGATCAGAAGCAGAGACTCTGGATTTACGCGCACCCCCCCCCCCCCCCTCACAGGCTGACTGTAGAACAATGACTGGCTCTGGGGGTGTTTATTACCCCCCCCCCCCCCCCACAGACTGACTGTAGAACAATGACTGGCTCTGGGGGTGTTTATTACCCCCCTCCCCCCCCCCCACAGACTGACTGTAGAACAATGACTGGCTCTGGGGGTGTTTATTACCCCCCCCCCCTCCACCCCCAGGCAGCTGGCTGTGGGGAATCCCTTCCTGAACAGGAGGGGCTGTGGGAGAGGAGGTACCTGTCTGAAAGGTCCATGGTCTTCCCTCCAGCCCATGATGAGTTTGGCAGTCTTGTCCCCGACCTTATGCAGGGTCTTCAGCTGCTTCAGGTCTCCAGTGTTGAGGATGTTCAGGATGTAATCCTTGCGTCTCTGAGTCAGTTCATGATCCACGGTCAGCTCAAACTCATTCTCCAAGTCACTGCTGCACTCCTGAAAAAAAAAAACCGACCAGCTCACACATTACCAGAATGTTCATCACCACTTTCTCCCCTTGCCCCCCACTACACTGGGGGTGGGTGGGATGACAGGACTAAACCTGGGACAATGATTAAACGTGGCCAGACTGTCACTGAGGAAGGAGTTGAGTGAATAATCTGACAGGGTACGTTTGAGCTCCCCTTCCTGACTGTGGATTCAGAGCACCCCCCCCCCCCCCCCCCCGATCACATGCTTTTCATTAAACAGGCACTAGGAGGGGCTTGTCAGCTTTCTAGCATGCTGGGGTTTTGATGCTGTCCGCAGTCATGAAGAGGTTAAGGGTTACCTCGCTCACTAACATGAAGGTGGTTTACTCTGGAGCAGGAACCAGTTTGAGAGAGCAGTGCCCAATGGTACACCCCAGGAGTCAGTGCTTGGGCCCCTTACTGTTTGTGATAACGGAGAAACAATGGGGAAGATCGGTTCGTTTGTGGATGACAGGAAGTTGGGCTGATAACAATAAGGAAGGTTTTCAGGGGATAGCAAAGTGGGCAGGTGGAATTTAACCGTGTCAGTGGGAGATGATGCCCTTTAAAAGAAGGGACAAGACCAGAGAGTACTCCGTGAATGGCAGGACAGGAGGAAGCTCAGAGGAACCGGAGGAGCATGGGGTGCTTATCCAAAGGCCCCTGAAGGCAGTAAGACAGGTTAATATGGGGCGGGGGGGTGAATTTTAATCAGTGCTGGCATAGATTGTACAAGCAGGGAGTTCACAGTGGAGCTCTATTCACCAATGTAAGCTCGCTGGTTGGCGTGGCGTAGGGTAGGTATAGACACCACAGTATGCAATCGCCCACTCTGGTACATTAGATCACAGATTAGATTACATTACAGTGTGGAAACAGGCCCTTCGGCCCAACAAGTCCACACCGACCCGCCAAAGCACAACCCACCCATACATTTACCCCTTACCTAACACTATGGGCAATTTAGCATGGCCAATTCACCTGACCTGCACATCTTTGGACTGTGGGAGGAAACAGAGCAGACACGGGGAGAACGTGCAAACTCCACAATGTGACAATAAATACATCCAATAACTGGCATGATGGCTGTACAGCTTACTTCTGTTCCCAAGTTCCTCATTCCAATTGTTGAACAGTGATGGCCAAGGGGAGCTTGGATTGAATTGAAAGACCTGGATAGTGGGGATGAGAAGGGGCTGCTGTTAGTGACCAAGTTACAGAGACTGTTTTACAAACATTTGTGGACAGGCTGTGGGTATCGTAGAGGAGGCTGGCATTTATTGCCAATCCCCAATTGCTGTGGCAGGTTGGGCCTGAAAGGGTTGTGTAAGTAGGTGGATTCTGAGCTCATTTATAAAAGGTGTTAGGATATGTACCACAGCTGCCATAACCTGTGTGACTACAGGTCAAAGGCTGGAGAATGGTAGTAGGCAGGAGCCAGACCCCATTGGGATCAGACAGTAAAGGTTACCTTGCAGAATCAGGAATGCACAGGATAGATTCCAGCAGGGCTGACAGCTCACACTAATCTCTACAAGGGTGACCATGAATGGTAATCCCTGCTGGTTCACACAGGGAGAACCAGTCGTGCTGGGTCTGTACCCAGCTGGAGTTTCTGTGGAGGGGACAAGCCCCCACTCTGTTCCTGCAGCCTCCGGTACATGCTCTGGGTGGGAACACACCTTGTTATTCGGTTTCTCTTTCCTCTTCAGCACCAGCATGTCGCCGGTTTTGAGTAACTGACCGTTATCCAGACCTGGAACAACAGGGAAAAAAAAAAGTCAGATCTGGGGGGGCGGCTGGGAAAGAGACACACAGTTGGGGGGGGGAGATTGACATGGTCAGATCTGGCCAGGGGCCAGGGTTAGGGGGCTGAGCCATGACCTAGCTACCCTGCCGTTTCCCCCCCCCCCCGCCACCCTCGCTCTCTCTCCCCACTGCCCCCTAACCTGTGACACCGTGACTAAGGTCTGTACGTGTCCACACTCCCAGGTAACATGTCCCCACCAACAGAACACCTCACTTACGCTGTAGTGGTGTCACTATCGCCTGCTGTCTCGGCTTGGCCACTGAGCCTCTGCGCTGAGCTCCAGGGTGACTGCTGTTCAACAATGTCTCCTTCCTCAGGGCTTGTCCCGCTGCCGTTTCTTGAGAGACAATCACTTGCTCCAGTTGCTTCTGTCTCTGCTCCAGTTTCTATTTCAACACAAGGACAGTGGGCATGGACATTTCACAGACAGACTCTCCCGCACACACTGGCATTTCACCTCCATCTGTAATATAATAATGCTCTGAACATTTAACAACACTAACCCTGTCCTGTCCCTTATCCTGCAGGGGCCCTGCACTGAAACCAGGCTCCATCATGAGACACATTTACCCTAGCACCCCAGGCTGTCTATCCCCTACCCTCCTGGGTCTGGGTGCACCGAGCCGAGTGTAAGGGGCCTTACCTCTATCTGAAGCCTACTTTCCTCCAGTTTTTTTAGGAGTTGGAGACGTTCCTCTTTGGGTGTTCCCAGTAATGGAAGACCAGGCTTGCCGTGTTTCCGCAGCATCTTTTCCAGATTGGAAATTCGTTCCAACACGTCCGAGTCAAAGGCCTCTGGGTCATATTCTCCCGGCTTCAGGAGGGGGCTGGATCAGAAGGTGTTAGTAGTGAGACTGTGCCTTCAAATCCCTCCCCTATACTCTAACCCCTGTGCCCACCTTCCCCAATCTGAAGATTTAACTCCCCATTAATCCCCTAGTAGCCATTTGTGCAGGGTCACGTGTAGGCCAGACTGGGTAAGGAAGGCAGATGGCCTTCTCTACAGGATATCAGTGAACCAAATGAGCTTCTGTCACACTCGATGGTTACATAGAGAGTCATACAGCAGGGAAACAGACCCTTTGGTTCAGCCAGTCCGGTGTCAAACATCATCCCAAACTAAACTAGTCCCACCTGCCTGATCCTGGCCCATATCCCAAACTTTTCCTGTTCACATACTTATCCAAGTGTCTTTTACACATTTGTAACTGTACCCAAACCCACCATTTCCTAAAGTTCATTCCACAAGCAAACCACCCTCCACGTAAAATAGTTGCCCCTCATACCTTCTATAAATCTCTCACCTTAAACATGTGCCACCTAGTTTTGAAATCCTCCATCTTAGGGAAGAGACAACTACCATTAACTCGATCAATACCTCCTCAGAGGTTTATAAACCCCGATCAGGTCACCTCTCAACCTCCCACACGCCGGTGAAAATAAAACTGTCCCAGCCTCTCTTTCAAACTCAAACCTTCCGTCTCTTCAGAAAGCTCTCCACCTTGCTATAGGTAGCACCATTAGACTAGCCTTGATGATGTCCTTAACCATTGCACCAGACACACACACACCCCCCTTCAGGTGTTGTGCTCATGGCTACATGGAACAGGATCTATCCCAGCTGCTATTAGAAATGCCCATTTGTTCATCTCACCTGAAAGCTGCTCACTGCCCTACGGTCCCCCATCTGGTCTGGGGAACTTGCAAGAACCTCCATTGTTGGAGGGTCTGTAACACTGAGTCAGGCAGAGTGTCCTCCCCTCACCTAAAAGCCAGCTCCTCCGAGGAATCAGCACTCTCCGACTCGGATTTTGTTCTCTTGGCTGGATGTTGCCAAGTAGATGATCCTTCACAGGAACGCTTTGAAGGGCAAATGTCTGAAAGAAGAACAAATGGAAGAATATTTAAAAAGGCAGAGGCTGGGTCACCGCCACGATACGGGCAGCCGCTCCCCTGGGCACCACCGTCACTTCACAGGGAACGGCAGCTTCCCTCCCCCACAGAGGTTTGCGGTTGTAACCACACTTACCGATAGGCTGTATGGTTTCCTGTGTGAAAGGACGGTTGACCACCAGCTTGGATTTGGCAGCAAAGTTGAGGGCGGTGAGCGTGTTAAAGTAGTACTTGTATTCTGGAGCGATGTTCGTTATCATTACACTGTGGGCCGTGCCTCCCAGAGAGTCCTACCACAAAACCAAACAGCATTGGAAACAAAGCACATGTGTGAAATAGCAAGATCAGGGAGGGATAGAACAACACTTCAACCCAAACACTGCAGGGCTGAACCACCCAGTTTACACCTTCATCTCCCCCTTGTAGACAAAGCCTTCTCAAAGCCCTAGTGAACCACATTCACTGCCGCCCTCCCCCCTGCCCACCCCCTTATATCTACCTGACTAGTCACATCCTTGACAAATCCTAGTAGATTGCAGTAGTAGACTCACCAACTTCAAGGACATTTAAACAGGCATTGGATAAACATATGGATTAAAATGGAAGAGTGTAAAATAGACGTGCTTCAGAGTGGTTCCACAGGGTCAGCACAACATCGAGGGCTGAGGGAGTGTACTGCGCTGCCATGAGCTACATTCTACTTGTCAGGAGAGATTTCCCTTTTGTAAATCCATACTGACACTGTCCAGTCCTCTCACTGTTTCCTGATACTCTATTCTGTCTTATACAATGATGGTCACATTTTCCCCACTACTGACATCAGGCTGACTGGTCAGAAGCTCCCCCTCCAGTCTGTGGGAACTAGTCCAGAGTCGATATCATCTTGGAATATGATCACCTGGGGAAAAAATAAATAAATAAATAAATAAAAAAATCGGTTGACGGTTAGAGACAGAGCGGTGGCCAAGGGGATTTTTTGGGACCAGAGGCCAGTGAACACAGGAATCAGTTCTGGATCCACTGCTCTCTCATGTACAGAAATGATTTGGATGAGAATACAGGAGACACGGTTAATATTTTTGCAGTAGATACCAAGATTGAGGGTATAGTGGACAGTGAAGGTTATCCAGGAGTACAATGGGATCTTTCTCAGCTAGGCCAATGGGCCAAGGAGAGGCAGATAGAGTTTAACTTCGATAAATGTGAGCTATTGCAATTATGCAAGGTAAATCAGGGCAGGGCTTACACAAATAACAGGAAGTGTTGATGAACAAAGACACCTAGGCATCCAGGTAGTAATTTCTTGGAAGTGGCATCATAAGTCAAGAGTGAAGGCAGCATTTGGCTGGGACAGGAACGGCTGTTGCAGGTTCCAGGATTTAGATGTTTCAGTAAGAACAGAGAAGATGGGAAACGAGGGGGAGGTGTGGCATTGTCGGTCAAGGACAGTATTATAGTTGCAGGAAGGATATTTGGGGACTTGTCAACTGAGGTAGAAACAGGAAAGGAGAAGTCACCCTGTTGGGCGTTTTCTATATATTGTCAGTGAGAGAGCGAGAGTGACTATAGATGGGTCAGTTTTTGTCCAGTGTGTACAGGAGACCTTCCTGACAGTATGTAGACAGACCAAAAAGGGGTGAAGCCACATTAGATTTGGTACTGGGTAATGAGCCCGGCCAGGTATTAGACTTGGAAGGAGGTGAGCACTTTGGTGATAGCGATCACAATGCTGTTCTGTTTACTTTAGTGATAGAAAGGGATAGAGTTACAGCTGGGGAAAAAGGCAATTACGATGCGATTAGGAAAGATTTAGGAAGCATAGGATGGGGAAGGAAACTGCAGGGGATAGGCACATTAGAAATGTGGAGCTTATTCAAGGAAAAAGGTGTGTCTTAGGTAAGTACGTACATGTCAGGCAGGGAGGAAGCTGTAGAGCGCAGGAGCCGTGGTTAACAAAGGAAGTGGAATCTCTGGTCAAGAGGAAGGCGGCGGCTTATGTTAGGATGAGATGTGAAGGCTCAGTTAGGGCACTTGAGGGTTACAAGGTAGCCAGGGAAGACCTAAAGAGAGAGCTCAGAAGAGCCAGGAGGAGACAAGAGATGTTGGCGAATAGGATCAGGATAAACCCAAAGGCTTTCTATAGGTATTTAAGGAATGAAAAGAATTACGAGTGTTAGATTAGGGCCAATCAAGGATAGTAATGGGAAGTTGTGTGTGGAGTCAGAGGAGATAGGGGAAGCACTAAGTGAATATTTTTTGACAGTATTCACTCTAGAAAACGACAATGTTGTCGAGGAGAATACGGAGATACAGGCTACTAGACTGGGGGTGGGATGGAGGTTCACAAGGAAGAGGTATTAGAAATCCTGCAGAGTGTGAAAATAGATAAGTCCCCTGGGCCGGGTGGGATTTATCCCAGGATCCTCTGGGAAGCCAGGGAGGAGATTGCCGAGCCTTTGGCATTGATCTTTAAATCGTCATTGTCTATAGGAATAGTGCCACAAGCCTGGAGGATAGCAAGTGTGGTTCCCCTATTCAAGAAGGGGAGTAGAGATAACCCTGGTAACGATAGACCAGTGAGCCTTACTTCAGTTGTTGGTAAAGTGTTGGAAAAGGTTATGAGAGATAGGATTTATCATCTAGAAAAGATGAATTTGATTAGGGATAGTCAGCACGGTTGTGTGAAGGGTAGGTCGTGCCTCACAAACCTTATTGAGTTCTTTGAGAAGGTGACCAAACAGGTAGATGAGAGTAAACCGGTTGATGTGGAGTATATGGATTTCAGCAAGGCGTTCGATAAGGTTCCCCACAGTAGGCTGTTGTACAAAATGTGGAGGAATGAGATTGTGGGAGATATAGCAGTTTGGATCAGTAATTGGCTTGCTGAAAGAAGACAGAGGGTGGTGATTGATGGGAAATGTTCAACCTGGAGTCTGGTTACAAGTGGTGTACTGCAAGGGTCAGTGTTGGTCCACTGCGGTTTGTCATTTTTATAAACGACCTGGATGAGGGGGTAGAAGGGTGAGTTAGTAAATGTGTAGGTGACACTAAGGTCGGTGGAGTCGTGGATAGTGACGAAGGATGTTGTAGGTTACAGAGAGACATAGATAAGCTGCAGAGCTGGGCTGAGGGGTGGCAAATGGAGTTTAATGTGGACAAGTGTGAGGTGATTCACTTTGGTCAGAGTAACCGGAATGCAAAGTACTGGGCTAATGGTAAGATTCTTGGTAGTGCAGATGAGCAGAGAGATCTGTGTCCAGGTAATGTTCTATGTTCAGCACGCTCGCCTTTGTTGGTCAGAGCACCGAGTGCAGAAGTTGGCACGTTGCGACTGGACCAGACATTGGTGAGGCTACTTTTGGAGTACTGCATACAATTCTGGTTGCTGTTCTGGGAAGGATTGTGAGAAGTACAGAAACAAATTTACCAGCATGTTACCTGAATTAGAAGGAGAGATGGGATAGGCTGGGACGTTTTCACTGGGAGACAAAGATTGAGGACTGACCTTCGAGGTATTGCAGGTTATGAGGGACATAGACAAGGTGAGCAGCAACAGTCTTGCCCATAGTGCAGAGTACAAAACCAGAGAGCATCGGCTTCAGGTGGGTATGGGGCCCCCCCGGCACACCCCTTTAAATTTATAACAGAAGCCTTTTCAAAATTGATGGCTTTTGATGCCCGTCATATAATTATAGGGGGAGACTTTAATTGTATTATGGATCCAGAAATAGATAGGATTCCCAAGAGTACTGCAGGAGGATCCCCTAGATCTAGACAATTGATGGATCTGAACAAAGAATTAGGATTAGTAGATGTATGGAGATGTCTTCATCCACAGGGCAGAGATTTTTCTTTCTACTCTAATCCACATAAATGTCATACCAGAATTGATATGTTTTTTGCCCCCTCAATTTTTTTAAATTCCACATCATCCTGTAAAATAGGTAATATAGCAATTTCTGACCATGCTGCTGTATATATGGAAACTAAGGCGAGGAACAATGGGACATCCCCTCGGCATTGGCGTATGGACCCCTTCCTAATGAAAGATAGTAAATTTGTAAAGTACTTCTCTCAAGAATTTAAAACTTTTTTAGAAATTAATTCAGGTACAGCTAGCAACCCGTCAATGATGTGGGAGACCATCAAAGCTTACACGCGAGGCTTGATCATCTCCTACTCAGCGACCCAGAAGAAATTAAAGGGAGAACAACAGCGTCTGCTTGAAGCCCGCTTAAAAGCGGCTGAAACAGCATACACTGATAGACCCTCTATTATTAAATTGCAAAGGATTACAGCTCTTAGGACAGCTCTAAACACTACGCTTACTCAAACAGCTAAGAGGGAAATATTATTTGCAAAGCAAAGGTTATATGAATATGGCGACAAACCGGGTAGATACTTAGCATTTCTTGCAAAGAAAAAAAAGGCCCCTCAGACTATTACGTCTATCAAGGAAAGTACGGGTATTTTGACTCATGATCACAAAAAGATTAATGCGATCTTTAGAGAATTTTATTCTGAGTTACATAAATCACAGGATTGTGAAGATAGGACGAAGAGGATGCAGTCATTTTTTAAAAATTTGACTTTTCCAGACCTAACTCCGGAACAAGTATCGGTCCTAAACGCTCCTCTTACACCCCAAGAAATAGTTGATGCAATTAGGCACCTTCAAAATGGTAAGGCGCGGGCCCAGATGGTTTTCAAGCTGAATTCTATAAAGAATTTACAGAAATACTGGCTGGTCCACTTATGGACATGTATAACTATGCATATAGTCAGGGCTGTCTCCCGCCTTCGCTGAAAGAGGCAAATATCTCATCCTTAAAAAAGGAAAGGACCCAGAAGATTGTACATCATACAGACCAATATCCTTGCTAAATGTAGATTTTAAAATCCTCTCTAAAACGTTAGCACTGAGACTAGAAAGGATACTGCCACATATTATAAAGGAGGATCAGACAGGGTTTAAGGGCCGTAGATCATCCAATAATATTAGAAGGGCTCTGAATATGATTCAAGCTTGTCATCAGGGAAAGATACCAGGAGTAGTGGTTTCATTAGACGCGGAAAAGGCATTTGATAGGGTCGAATGGTCATATTTGTTTTACACATTGGAAAGGTTTGGCATTGGACAGGTGTTTACCAAATGGGTCTCAACATTGTATAGTGATCCCAAAGCAGTTGTGGTTACCAATGGATTAGGTTCGGATAGCTTCAGTGTGGGTAGGGTCTGCCGTCAGGGATGTCCCCTCTCGCCATTGTTATTTACGCTAATAATTGAACCACTAGCAGAAGCTATACGAGCTGATCCTAATATAGTGGCCCCAAGGATTGGTACAGGTAAACATAAAATTACCCTTTATGCAGATGATGTTCTTCTATTCCTCAGTAACCCTTTGATGTCCATACCTCGCTTAATCCAAGTTAATATATTTAGTGCATTCTCAGGCTATAAAATTAATTTTTCAAAATCGGAGGCTATGCCAATGGGTGGCCTTGCTATGATACCCCGCTTAGTGGACGGATCCCCTTTTCCCTTTCGCTGGTCCCTGGAGGGCTTCTTATATTTAGGTATTTTTATTACTCCAGTATTTGGTCAGTTGTATAAGGCTAATTTTGTGTATTTATTGGAAAGGATAAGGCAGGACCTCCAGCGATGGGGAGACCTTCCAATTTCCTGGTTGGGTAGAATAGCACTAATCAAAATGAATGTCCTGCCCAGTCTCCTATATCCTAGGAGAATGCTTCCGGTGATGCTGCTGAGGATGGCTTTATGTAAATTATATGGCTGGCCGAGTTCCTTTATCTGGAATCATAGGCGGCCCCTCATTAAGCTGAAGAAGCTACAGCTTCCACAGGCAAGGGGTGGATTGGACTTCCCAGACTTTAGGAAATATCAGTTAAGTTCCCTATTAAGTTACATAGCTGATTGGGTCTTGTCTGATCCACAATCAATCTGGTTGGACATCGAGGCTTCTCAAGTAAAATACCCACTTAACCTTTTATTCTCAGACAAGAGGAAAATCATTACAGATCACTGTAAAAACCCTATAATACTGAATACAATCAAGGCTTGGGAATATAATGCGGCAAAATGAGGGTAATTCACATAAAACATCCCCCTATGCACCGATAGTGGGAGCATGGGGATTCCAACCGGGGTTAACAGATGCCACTTTTAAACTCTGGAGATCCAGGGGTATCTCATGTCTAGGGGATCTATTTAAAGATGGGGTCCTGATGTCTTTCGAACAGCTGCGTCAGAAATTCGGATTACCCAATGGAGACCTCTTTCGATACTTCCAAATTCGAGATTATATACAGAAGACGACTACGTTATTAGATAGTCTTTATAAATCCGATAGAGAATGTAGTGTCCTACGACCAGTGGGGGTATCTTCCGTCAGTAATATTTATCATTTACTACATGAAGTATCGGGAGATATGGATAATCTGCTTAAAACATGGGATCAGGATCTGGGACTAGAAATCTCCACAGAAACGTGGAATGATATTTGGGAAAATGCTAGAAGAATTACTATTTGTAATAGAACCCAGGCTATCCAGCTGAAGATACTTCATAGGGCCCATATAGCACCGGTTCGATTGGCAAAATTTAAGGCAGGAGCATCTCCAATGTGTCCTAAATGTAAAATAGAGGTGGGCACTCTTGTACATTGTATGGACCTGTCACAAGATCCGTAGATATTGGACTAAAGTAGCAAGTACCCTGACAGAAATTTTAGGAACGGAAATTAAAGTGGACCCCGTATCTCTCCTCTTGGGCTTTTCGAACTTTCCCTCCCTGGACACGTACGGGAAGAGACTATTTTCTATTCTTTCTTTCTGTGCAAGGAAAAATATTTTGGTGAACTGGGCGGCTGAGGGCCCCCCTGGACTTTCAAATTGGCACAGACTAATTATGGAATGTATTCCCCTTGACTTCCTTACAAATATGGTGCACCGAAAGACCGAATTATTTTATAAAATATGGCAGCCCTTTTTGAATTACATAAATACAGATATTTCGGCTATCCTAACAAGGGCTTTTATTTAATTGAGATTACAAACCTGGCTGGTCCGCGGCCCCTCGGGGGAGGAATCCCGCACGAATACGGGTTTTATTATATCTGATGCTAACACATCCCGAGCATGTAAGAGACTTAAATATACACTCTGGTTAGTTGTAGGTTAGATTAGTAGATAGTTGAGTTTTGTTTGTTTTTTTTCTTCTCGGTTTTTTTTGTTTTGTTTTTGTTAAATTTTGGCTACTGTATATTTGAGCTAATTGTATATCAATGTTTATATCTGAGAGTTTTGTTTATTTTTGTAAACTTGTAAAAATGTTAAATTTCTAATAAAAATATCTATTAAAAAAAGGTGGGTATGGAGAGATTCCAAAAGGGACAACTTCACCCCCACTCCAGAGAGCGGTGTGGATATGGAATGAACTGCGAGGGGCAGTGGTAAATGCAGACACCGTTACAATATTTCAGAGACATTTAGACAGGTACGTGAATGGGAAAGGTTCAGAGGGATGTGGGCGAGGCACAGGCAGATTGGGAAATGTGATCAGCGTGGAGGAGTTGGACACAAGGGTTTGACAACTCAGTGCCGGGTCGTAGATGATCAGGCCCTGGGCATTTTATTGGCCTTTAATCCCAATTTCCCCAACACCCATTGCCGTACTAATACAGATTTCCCTCCGTCCCTCCCTCTCACTTGACCTTGCCCTCCCCACCAGTTTCGGGACACGATTTAGGCCTTCCTTTGTGAAGGCAAAACCAAATGCAGATTTAAAAGAAGAACGGTGAATGGTGAAGATCTGAAACAAACCCAGATATTGGCTGCAGAGCTGAGGCTAAATGAACCAGGCTGTGATATCCATGACAAACCCATCAACTCCCACCGTATCGATGGTGCTACATTCTGCAGTGGGGCTCAGAAATGTCCACCTTTCTCAACCATATTGGCCGTGTCTGATCCATTTCCCATACATCTGCCCTTACCCCCTGGTTGTTCCCCATTCCCCCCAAACCCTCACATTCTACTCCACCAGGCTCTGTGTCCCAAAGGAACAAAAGCTGCCATTTCCCCCACCTCTTGCCATCTCCCTAGTCAGCATTCCACAGGGACTGTTCCCTCCAGTCCACTCCTCCTTCATGACCAACACCTTCCCACAACACCTTCCCATACTACTGCAGGAGGTGCAGCCCTTGCCATTTTTACTTGCTCCCTCCCTCATTACCCACAGTCTCAGACACCTTCCAGGTGAAGAGCAATTTCCCTGCACTTTGTTGAATCTGGTCTACTGTATTTGCTGCTTACAACACAGTCTACTCTACATTGGTGTCCCCAAACACAGACTGGTGACTGCCTTATAAAACACCTATGTTCTGTCCATAAAAACAACTACGCTTGGAGTTGCTTGCCAGTTCAACACACCAGTGTCCCCTGGCCAATGTTTCAGTCTCCAGCATACTGCAGTCAGACTCGATGCAAGTTGAAGAACACCAACTTCCCTTTTACCTGGCGACCGGAGAACCTTCATTGAGGGTGACTATTTCAGAGCATGTCTATGACCCAGCCACTCACCCCAATGGCCACCCTCCAGCAGACAGTCACCCCATTTTCACCCACTCCGTCCCCATTATTACCCATCCTCCTTCTCAGCTTCCCTGTCTTACCAACAATCCCTTTGTCTACCCACTTGTTGCTCTGTCTCCACCTATCTGCTCACTCCTTCCTGCCCCACTCCCTGGCATCACTTATCTACCTGCTAGCACTTCTGAAGAAGGGTTCCTGAACTCGATGTTAACCCCTGTTCACTCTCCACAGATGCTGCCTGACTTGCAGTTTCTCCAGCAAGTTGTGTCTTTGTGCATTACGTATTTAATTGGTCGGTCATCTTTTTTCCTCATTAATTGCCGTCTGACTCAAAGAGACTACACTGGCCGTCACTAAACCTTTCTTTGCACAGCTTTTACAACCAGTTTCTGTGTTCCCCACAAGCTTAATCTCATCTGCTAATTGATTCCTTCACCCTGCTTTGCAGAAATCTAACCTGCTCCCAGTCTTCAGGTCTGATACTTACTTTAGCCAATTTGTATGCCCCCTCCTTGGATGTAATTCCCCCGATTAGCCACGGTTGGACTATCTTTCACATGTGTCATTTCATTGCCCAAGACCAATGAACAAGGGTGACCATTTCCCCCATATACATTTGAAAATGTTTGCCATTATCTACTTCATGTTCCCCAAACCATCATAGTTTCCTCCATTTAAATTCAGGGGCCTAGTCTCTGAATCAACTACATCCCTCTCCACCTTCAATCAGGAATGCTATCACAGAACTGTGCCACCTACTGCTACAGGAACCTTCCCACAGAGATCCTGCCTGAGAGGAGAGTAACTGGTTTAGGGGTGAGTTTTACCTGCAGCAGACGGGTTAGCTTGCTGTCCCTGTAGGGAATCCTGCGCAAGCCCTGGTTCAGTGCATCCACCACTTTACTCAACACAAAGAGAGAGTTGTTGATGGCCCCACTCTCCTTTAGCCTGAGGAATACAGTAAAGCAGCATCATGACACAGTGACAACATCAGCATGTCCCAAGCAAATCCACAAGCTGATCAAATCCTCCTTTTATACCCTTCACTTTATTGTAAAGCAGCAATCTGATACCAACATACATGTAGCTGACAGTTACAAACCCGAGTTTGCGGAAGCATTCAGAAATAAGGGGAGGGCTTTTCGCGAGGGTGTCGATTGGTCACTCAGGACCATTTGAGGGGGAGGAAGACACCAAAGATGAATTCAAAAGGATACAGGCAGCAAGTGAGGATGTAAGAGAATAACAGGAGGGCCTCTCAGGTGTCCACTGCACAGCTGGAAAGGCAGCTGAACTACACTGTTCCTGTGGAGAAGTCTCAAGAGCACATGCATGGCTCGACGCTGTCAGAATTCAGGGAGAAGTTTAGGAATTAGTAGGCAGCTTAAGAATGGAGTTAGTCGAGGAGCTGGGACATGGGAAGAATGCTACCTGTAAGTGAAGGAGTCGGAGAGCATTAGGTTTTCAGATTAGCTGGGAGTGTGAGGACTGGAAACCTCAAAGGAGAATTGGCTTAATGCAGAAGGAACAAGCTCGAAGATGAGAAAGTCCAGGGGTAGTACTGGCTTGGTGAAGCTAGCTGTCAGTGAAGAGCAGGAGCTAAGCTGTTTGCCAAATGTTAATCATGGATGTTAGCTATATGTTACACGTTGTGTACATTTTTGAACATTTGACACTGTTTATCCCATGTTACAACAGAATAACAGTCTTGGGGCTGTTTTTTAAAATTAAAGTATTAATTTGTTTATTTGAAGGTTACTAGGCAGGTGCCCGAACCAGGTCTTGACAAAGTGGCAAATATGGCAGCAAACGTACCGGAGGCCTTCATTCCCAGTCCTGCGATTATCCTCAGATCCTGCCAGGTCAATGAGGTAGAGTTTCCCCGTCAGCTGTCGGAATGGTGCCTCTTTCTGCAGTTTCGTCACCTGCAAAAGAACCAGTATTCGATCAGAGCAAGAATGGTGGCTGAGCTTCCTGAACCAAGCAACGTTCATTCCGGCAGAGGGAGGGACAGGGGTATAGGGAGAGACGGAGAGAGACACAGCACTGGGGGAAAGACAGCAAGGTGGTGGAGGGTGGTTGGGAAGAGTTTGAAGTGGAGTTACACACTATGCACAACTGGAGAGAGAGAGAGAGAGAGAGTGAGTGATCTTTCAGCCTCAGGCCTGAGCAATGTGGTTAAAGCCCTTAATGTAGCACTTACTGATACATCATTTAACAGTATGAAAGAGAGAAGAAGTGTGCTGAGAGGCCACGAGGGTGTGAGCACCAGAAAGATAATTGAAAGAGCAACGAAGGGACCCAACAGCAATGGGCTGCCCTGTCTTAGCTGTACCTTAATCAGAAGCACAGAGTGGCTGCGACTGGATCGACAATTCAACTTGGTGCTGGCTGTGGTCCGTCTTTGTGTGGCTGGCAGAAAGAACTGCTCAAACTCCACGAAGCTGGTGATGCGCTGCTGTGTCAGGTTGGGGATGAAGATATTCTTGTCTTGGTCCTCTCGAATCGGCAAGTCTTGATGCGTGGTCTCCAGTAGATCCAACACCTGAGAGACGTTGGCAATGTTACCATCCTCCAAGAGGCTGCTGGGAGAGTGCAAGGGAACTGTGGGATACGAGGGGGCGGGACCGCACAAGGTGTGTGCACATCCGTGCACGTGTGTGTTTGAGAGCATGTGTGCGCATGTATTGCAGGAATTGAGCACCACAGAGATAGGAGAAGGACCACACATCCATAAACTGGAGCTGTTCACCACACGGGCAGGATGCAGGAGAAAGCATGGCACACTGTGCTCCCAGGGGTGCTGGCTCTTTATGACAATTGGTACTGGTTTTGTGGTCACCATTATTGTTTTATTTCTTGGATTTGTCATTTGTTTGACTAATTTAAGTGGAATCCCCCAGTGCCTGAGGTAGGATTTGAATCTGCATCTTTGAATTAATGTCCCTCTTCCCAACCTAACCAGGACAGCAAAGAAGACTCACCTTCTCCTGGTAGATCTCCAAGTAGGACATGGTCACATTAAATCTCCAGGAAGGTCCACACAGCTGGTCACTCTGCTCCCGCACCATGCGGAATATGTCCAGCAGAGAACGAGGGACCACTCCGGGCTGCTTGGCACTGCCCAGCATGGTGTGGGTCTTACCTATCAATGAGATAAACAAATAAAGACAGGAGAATACAAGTTTGTTATTAATTTTATAGCAACTTGAACTAAGCTTTCTAGTTTAGTACTGAGTAGGTGTTCAGATTCGTTGGGTCTGGATGCTAGGGCAGTTGCTTGCTCCTCCTGCAGAATGTGGCAGGTGGGAGACATGGCACACGTCTCCACTGGCTACGTCTGCGGGAAGTGCACCCAACTCCAGCTCCATGAAAACCGTGTTAGGGAATTGGAGCTAGAGCTGGATGAATTACGGATCATTCGGGAGGCTGAGGGGGTAATTGAGAGGAGTTACTGGGAGTTGGTCACTCCTAAGGCTCAGGATAAGAATGAATGGTTTACAGTTAGGGGGAGGAAAGGGGACAGACAGACAGTGCAGAGATCCCCTGTGGACATTCCCCTCAGCAATAAGTATATCGTTTTTGTGCGAAGATTTGTAGCTCGGGTGCTCGTTGTTGTGGTTCTGTTCGCCGAGCTGGGAATTTTTGTTGCAAACGTTTCGTCCCCTGGCTAGGCGACATCATCAATGCTTGGGAGCCTCCTGCGAAGCGCTTCTTTGGTGTTTCCTCCGGTGTTTATAGTGGTCTGTCCCTGCCGCTTCCGGTTGTCAGTTTCAGCTGTTCGCTGTAGTGGTTGGTATATTGGGTCCAGGTCAATGTGTTTGTTGATGGAGTTTGTGGATGAATGCCATGCCTGTAGGAATTCCCTGGCTGTTCTCTGTCTGGCTTGCCCTATGATAGTAGTGTTGTCCCAGTCGAATTCATGTTGCTTGTTGTCTGCGTGTGTGGCTACTAAGGATAGCTGGTCGTGTCGTTTCGTGGCTAGTTGATGTTCATGTATGCGGATTGTTAGCTGACAATCGATCTGGACCCAATATACCAACCACTACAGCGGACAGCTGAAACTGACAACCGGAAGCGGCAGGGACAGACCACTATAAACGCCGGAGGAAACATCAAAGAAGCGCTTCGCAGGAGGCTCCCAAGCACTGATGATGTCGCCTAGCCAGGGGACGAAACATTTGCAACAAAAACTTCCAGCTCGGCGAACAGAACCACAACAGAGATAGAGGAAGCGGATGTGCTGAAAATTGTGTCAAACATTAAGATTGACAAGTTGCCAGGCCCGGACCAGATTTGTCCTCGGCTGCTTTGGGAAATGAGAAATGTAATTGCTTCGCCACTTGCGAAGATCTTTGCATCCTCGCTCTCCACTGGTGTCGTACCTGAGGACTGGAGAGAGGCAAATGTAAGTCCCCTCCAAGAAAGGAAATAGGGAAATCCCTGGCAATTACAGACCAGTCAGTCTCATACCTGTCGTCTGCAAGGTGTTAGAAAGGATTCTGAGGGATAGGATTTATGACCATCTGGAAGAGCATGGCTTGATTAAATGCAGTCAACACGGCTTTGAGAGGGGCAGGTCATGCCTCACAAACCTTCGAGAATGTGACTAGAAAAGTTGATGAGGGTCGAGCTGTGGATGTGGTGTATATGGACTTCAGCAAGGCATTTGATAAGGTTCCCCATGGTAGGCTCATTCAGAAGGTCAGGAGGAATGGGATACAGGGGAACTTAGCTGTCTGGATACAGAATTGGCTGGCCAACAGAAGACAGCGAGTGGTAGTAAAAGGAGAATATCCTGCCTGGAAGTCAGTGGTGAGTGGTGTTCCACAGGGCTCTGTCCTTGGGCCTCTACTGTTTGTAATTTTTATTAATGAGTTGGATGAGGGGATTGAAGGATGGGTCAGCAAGTTTGCAGATGACACAAAGGTTGGAGGTGTCATTGACAGTATAGAGGGCTGTTGTAGGCTGTAGTGGGACATTGACAGGATGCAGAGATGGGCTGAGAGGTGGCAGATGGAGTTCAACCTGGATAAATGCGAGGTGATGCATTTTGGAAGGTCGAATTTGAAAGCCGAGTACAGGATTAAGGATAGGATTCTTGGCAGTGTGGAGGAACAGAGGGATCTTGGGGTGCAGGTACATAGATCCCTTAAAATGGCCACCCAAGTGGACAGGGTTGTTAAGAAAGCATATGGTGTTTTGGCTTTCATTAACAGGGGGATTGAGTTTAAGAGTCGTGAGATCTTGTTGCAGCTCTATAAAACTTTGGTTAGACTGCACTTGGAATACTGCGTCCAGTTCTAGTCGCCCTATTATAGGAAAGATGCGGATGCTTTGGAGGGTTCAGAGGAGGTTTACCAGGATTCTGCCTGGAATGGAGGGCTTATCTTATGAAGAGGTTGACTGAGCTCAGACTTTTTTCATTGGAGAAAAGGAGAAGAGGGGACCTAATTGAGGTATACAAGATAATGAGAGGCATAGATAGAGTCGATAGCCAGAGACTATTTTCCAGGGCAGAAATGACTAACATGAGGGGTCATAGTTTTAAGCTGGTTGGAGGAAAGTATAGCGGGGATGTCAGAGGCGGGTTCTTTACACAGAGTGGAGAGAGCATGGAATGCGTTGCCAGCAGTTGTGGAAGCAAGGTCATTGGGGACATTTAAGAGACTCCTGGACACGCATATGGTCACAGAAATTTAAGGGTGCATGCATGAGGATCAGTGGTCGGCACAACATAGTGGGCTGAAGGGCCTGTTCTGTGCTGTACTGTTCTATGTTCGACGTTCTATGAGAGGGGATAATGGACAGATCGGAGATGGCCCAGGGAATCCCTTGTGGACTCAACCTGTAAGCCTCTCGATTCGGCCCAGAGATCGTACCCTTTGGTAGTCTGGAATAAAAATACCTCAGACAGTTTAGTTTAATCCCTTGATTTACCAGTTTAACATAACACTGATACCTAGAAGCTAAACTAACTAGGTTGTAATAATCCAGGGGAGTAGGAGATCAGCTCTTCAAGAGCCCTGACAGGGTACTGTGCTGAACGGTCACAAACAGGCTTCCTTTATACAAAAACACTGCATGTTCTTAACTAGACAGATAACAGTGAAGGACAATCATAATTCGGGAGAGAAGTTAATTGATAAGAGTTTCGTTTCGAGGCCAGAATCAAACAGTTATTAATTTCACAAAGGAACAGCCGTGAATGTCCTCACTCAGTGTCCTGTTTACATAGATTCACTGATGTCCTTCATGGCCTTAACCTCCCTGCCTGTCTATTTTCTGGTGTTTGACAATTCAACATTACATTTTAGTCTAAATGTTCAAGGACAGGTTTTAAGGCTGTCGGCTCTCGGAGGGGGGTTGGTCACTAAGGAAAGAGGCAGGACAGTGGACAGTCACTCACTCACTCACCTGCTCCCGTAGGGCCATAGGCAAAGACACTGGCATTCTGTCCATTCAGGACATGGGATAGGATCGGTTTCACTGAATTCACATAGATCTCCAGCTGTGACGTGTCATCACCGTAAAAAGCATCGAAGCTGAGAGACAGGAGGAGGTGAGGTTTAGTACACTGGGAAATGTGCTCTCAGCCCTGCAATAATTTCAAACTCTCCCTTACAAGGCAGTGGAAACAGAGTCCTCAAATTTGTACGCTGGAGGTGGATAGTTTGCTGAACCTTAGAGAGAAACTGGGAAAGTTCTTTCTCCTGAATGGTAGGGTCAGACTCCAGGAGCTACGTTGGAGACACACAACAGATTGAGGGGTTCTCTGATCAAGGTGAGGGGTCCAGCTGTTTCACAGACTGATACATTGATGTTGAATTAGGCAGTAAAGGTCTGTGTGGTTTACAAAGGGGTTTATTGTAAATCGAGGGTTGAGCACAAACACCAAATTCCCACCTTTCCCTGTCCAGAGGCAAACTCTGGAGTGCAGAAGAATCCAACTCCATTTCTTTAAATAAACCAAACTAAAACCAACAACTGCCCATTGGGGTCATTGCAACATCAACCAAAACCAAAGACTAACGACAGAAACGGAATGAAGATAACGTTGGACAGGGAAAACAATGTGCAGCTGAAGAACTTCAGAAAGCTTCAGGACAATCATCATGAACACTTTTAGAACTTTGTTTTACAAAAAGCCATCACCGTTTCCAAATGTAATTTGCCACAGCTGTCCAGCTCAGCAAGTTAAATCAGACAAGTGAAATGCGACTGGTGCTCACAAACACCTCAGTTGTCATCACGTGGACATCCAGGTGCCGATATAAATGTGAAGAGGTGAGCTTGCTACTTACCTAAATGAGGAAGACCTACAAAGCCTTGCTTCCTCTACACCGGATGCTCAAAGATCAGGTATCTGCAGCTGAAGTGATTCCTTAAGAATATGAAGAGAGAGTACAACCTCCCACAACCTGCAGATATGTAGTTAGACTCCAAAAAGGAAGCCAGTACTTTTTCCCCCAAATATTAAAAAAAAAGTGAAACAGAGAAACCCTTCCCCTCCAACCACACACAAGGCACCATCACATTCTAACAAGAGCCCCTCAGGGTTTTGATTACTGGTAATATCCCTACTTAGAGTCAGAGAGATGTTCAGCACGGAAATAGACCCTACGGTCCATCCCATCCATGCAGACCAAATATCCTAACCTAATCCCGTCCCATTTGCCAGCATTAGGCCCATATCCCTCCAAACCCTTCCTTTTCATATCCCCATCCAGATGCCTTTTAAATGTTCCAATCGTACCAGCCTCCACCACTTCCTCAGGCAGCTCATTCCATACATGCATCACCCTCTGGGTGAAACAGTTGCCCCTTAGGTCCCTTTTATATCTTTCCCCTCTCACCCTAAACCTCTGCCCTCTAGTTCTGGACTCCCCCACCACAGGGAAAAGACTTTGTCTATTTACCCTATCCTCACCCCTCATGATTTTATAAATCTCTATAAGGACACCCCTTCAGTCTCCGATGCTCCAGGGAAAACAGCCCCAGCCTGTTCAGCCTTTCCCTATAGCTCAAACCCTCCAACCCTGGCAACATCCTTGTAAATCTTTTCTGAACCCTTTCAACTTACCCAACATCTTTCTGATAGGAAGGAGACCAGAATTGCACGCAATATTCCAACAGTGGCCCTAACCAATGTCCTGCACAGCTGTAACATGACCTCCCAACTCCTGTACTCAATATTCTGACCAATAAAGGATAGCATACCAAACGCCACCTTCACTATCCTATCTACCTGCAACTCCACTTTCAAGGAGCTATGAACCTGCACTCCAAGGTCTCTGTTCTACAACACTCTCGGACCTTACCATTAAGCGTATAAGTCCTGCTAAGATTTGCTTTCCCAAAATGCAGCACCTCACATTTACCTAAATTAAACTCCATCTGCCACTTCTCAGCCCATTGGCCCAGCTGATCAAGATCCCATTGTAATCTGAGGTAACCTTCTTCACTGTCCACTACACCTCCAATTTTGGTGTCATCATCTAACTATACCTCCTCCGTTCACATGCAAATCATTTCTATAAATGAAGAAAAGTAGCGGGCCCAGCACCGATCCTTGTGGCACTCCACTGGTCACAGGCCTCCAGTCTGAAAAACAACCCTCCACCACCACCCTCTGTCTTCTACCTTCGAGTCAGTTCTGTATCCAAATGGCTAGTTCTCCCTGTATTCAAGAAGATCTAACCTTGCTAACCAGTCTCCCATGGGGAAATACCTTACTGAAGTCCATGTAGATCACGTCCACTGCTCTGCCCTCCTTCGGGACCAAGAGGCCTGGGTTCAAATCCCACTTGTCCCAGAAACTTTTATTAGCACCTCTGAGCAGGCGGATTACCAAACATTGAACCAAATACTAAAATGCACAAGCAAAAAGTAAGAAAGAGCATGTTAAGGTCAAAATGCTAGTGGATGGGGAACTGATGAGCCCCAGCCAGAAGCCAGCTCTTAAATACAACTTCCTCCTGATCAACTCTGCAGCTATTCCGGCATACCTTTTGAACAAACGTCACTTCCAGGCCAACACTCTCTCTGGACAGAGGCGAAGGGATGAGTCTGCTGGCTTGCAACGCAGAGTGATACCAACAGCATGTCCCGATCTCTCTCCACAGGAACGTTTTCCCAAGCCCCCACAGCCCAGCCCAGAGAGACCAGGTGCTTCGGGATTAAATTTCAGCTGCCAAGTCTCCACCCTACCCACCTATCTATTTCTCTCTATCCCACTGTATCCTTTGGCCATCTTAGGATGGGGAGGAGGGGGTTTATCACTGCTGAGTGTTAACTTGGATCTCTGCAATTGTGCTCTGTTCTGACCTTACAGCCACATCAATCCCAGCCAGGAGGTGGTGGGATGGTGGCCATGGGTCTGTCAGTGTAGGACACTCACTTGTATTGCATGGACTCTGTCCGGCTCCTCCAATTCACAAGCTCCAGCGAGCAGGTGTCCAGGCCACGCACACAGGGGCCCTGCTGCTGCTCATCGTCTGTGGACTGGTAGGGTCGGAGCCGGACCACCACCTGCACCCTGCGACGGTGATGGGAACTGGCCATCTTCCTAAAGGGCTGCACATCCGCAGAAGGTAGGTTAGACATTGTCAACTGCACTGGATGGAGAAAGGGAGAAAAAGATAAAAACAGTTAATAATAGGGTCATTACTGCTGAGGGAGAGCTTGTTGGATGTGGGTCTCACTGGCTGACCCACCATTTACCAACCATCTCTCATTGCCCCTTGAGTGTGTGGATGTGGCACCAGTCAAGTTACTTTGTTCAGGATGGGGGTCAAGCCTCAAGTGTGGAGCTGTGCCCATCCAGACAAGTGGACAGTCTTCTATCACACTCCCACCTTGTGCCTTGTAAACATTAGACAGGCTTTGGGGAAGTCAGGAGCTGAATTACCTGCTGTAGGATTCCCAGTTTCTGATCTGTTCGAGTAACCGCAGTATTCATATGGAGAGTCCAGTTCAGTTTCTGATAAAAGGTAACCCCCAGGATGTTGGTAGCAGGGGAATTCTATGATAGCAACACCAGCAAAAGTCACGAGGCAGCGGTTAGATTGTCTCCAATAGGAGAGTCATTGCCTGGCACTTGTCAGCTCAAACCTGAACAGAATCCAGGTCTTGCTGCTTCTGGACTGCTTCAGTACCTAACAAGTTGTGAATGCTGCTGAACATCGTGCACTCATTGGCCAACGTCCCCACTTCTGACCTTACAGCGGAGAGAAGGTCAGCGATAAAGCAGCTGAAGCTGGTTGGCTCCAGGGCATGATCCTCTGGAGGTCCTCCAGGCATCTCCTGGAATTGAGAGGACTGACCAACAACCACAACTGGCCTCCTATGTGCCAGGGAAGTTCTCCATCCCCATTGATTCCAGTTTTGCCCAGGCTCCTTGATGCCACACTTGGTCAAACATGTCCTTGGTGGGGTGTGGGTTGGCAGTGCCTTGAAAGCAGGGTCACAGGTAAACAGGGTGGGGTGAAGGCAGCATTTAGTCCAGGGGTCATGGCGTCCTGTACATGGCATCAAAATGGGTGGTGTGGTGAACAATGAAGAACAACAGGACCTTGAACACATTGGCAGATGGAGTTTAATCTAGAGAAGTGTAAGATGTTGCATTTTTGGAAAGGCAAACCAGGGCATGACTTATGTACTCAATGGTGACGCCCTGGGAGTGTTACCTTGGGGTGCAGGCTCATTGTTCCTTGAAAGTAGAGTCGCAGTAAGATCGGATAGCAAAGGCAGAGTTTGGCCAACCTGCCTTTATTGGGCAGGATATGGAGTATAGAAGGTGGGAGGTCACCTCACAGCTGTACACTGGGACATTGGTTTTAGAAGAAGGGGGAAAGGGGAATCTGATTGAAACTTACAGAATACTGACCAAACTGGACAGAGTGGATGTCGGGAAGATGTTTTCATTGGCAGGAGAGACTGGGACCCAAGGGCACAGCCTTCGAGTAAAGGGAAGAGCCTTTAGAACAGAGATAAGGAGAAACTTCTTCCAGCCAGAGAGTGGGGAATCTATGGAATTCATTGCTACAGAAGGCTGGGGAGGCCAGGTCATTGGGCACATTTAAATCAGTGATAGATAAGTTCTCGATTGCCAAAGGGGATCAAAGGTTACAAAGAGAAAGCAGGAAAAATGGGGTTGAAAGACCATCAGCCACGATCAACCGACACAGCAAATTCTATGGGCCGAATGGCCTAATTTCTAATGCAGTGTTCGATTCTGGTCTCCCTGCTCCAGGAAGGATATTGCTCAACTTGGAGAGGGTTCAGTAAAGACTTACAAGGATGCTGTTAGGGTTTGAGGTATGGGAAGAGGCGGGGGGGGGGGGGTGGCAACCTGTTTTCCCAGGAGGGTCAGAGGGTGCAGGGTGACCGTATAGAGGTTTATAAAGGTCACAGGGGTCACGTATGGGGTGAACAGTCAAGCACTATTGCCCAGGGAATGGTGAGGGGAGGCCAAAACTAGAGGGGCTTAGGTTTGAGGTGAGAGGGAAAGATTAACAAGGATGTTGGAAGGTTTGAGTTTTAGGGAGAAGCTGAGGGCTAACCTTCGAGAGAGGAGTATAGGGTCATGGATAAGGTGAAGGGTCAAGGTCTTTTCCCTCAGGATATGGTGAGGGAAGACAAAATTAGAGAGAATCCTGAGGGACAGGATGTACATGTATTTGGAAAGGCAAGGATTGATTCAGGATAGTCAACATGGCTTTGTGTGTGGGAAATCATGTCTCAAACTTGACTGAGTGTTTTGAAGTAGTAACAAAGATTAATGACGGCAGAGCAGTAGACACGATCGATATGGACTTCATTAAGGTGTACGACAAGGTTTCTCATGGGAGACTGATTAGCAAGGTTAGATCTCATGGAATACAGGGTTAACTAGCCATTCGGATACAGAACTGACTCGAAGATAGAAGACAGAGGGTGGTGGTGGACGGTTGTTTTTCAGACTGGAGGCCTATGACCAGTGGAGTGCCACAAGGATCGATCCTGGGTCCTCTACTTTTTGCCATTTACATAAGTGATTTGGATGTGAGCATAAGAGGTACAGTTAGTAAGTTTGCAGATGACCCCAAAATTGGAGGTGTAGTGGACAGCAAAGAGGGTTACCTCAGATTACAACAGGATCTGGACCAGGTGGGCCAATGGGCTGAGAAGTGGCAGATGGAGTTTAATTCAGATAAATGTGAGGTGCTGCATTTTGGGAAAGCAAATCTTAGCAGGACTTATACACTTAATGGTAAGGTCCTGGGGAGTGTTGCTGAACAAAGAGACCTTGGAGTGCAGGTTCATAGCTCCCTGAAAGTGGAGTCGCAGGTAGATAGGATAGTGAAGGCATTTGCAATGCTTTCCTTTATGGGTCAGAGTATTGAGTACAGGACATTGGTTAGGCCACTGTTGGAATATTGCATTCAATTCTGGTCTCCTTCCTATCAGAAAGATGTTGTGAAACTTGAAAAGGTTCAGGAAAGATTTACAAGGATGTTGCCAGGGTTGGTGGATCTGAGCTACAGGGAGAAGCTGAACAGGCTGGGGCGGTTTTCACTGGAACGTCAGAGGCTGAGGGTTGACCTTCTAGAGGTTTACAAAATCACGAGGGGCATGGATAGGGTAAATAGACAAAGTCTTTTCCCTGGGGTGCGGGAGTCCAGAACTAGAAGGGCATAGGTTTAGGGTGAGAGGGGAAAGATATGGATTACTTACAGTGTGGAAACAGGCCCTTCGGCCCAACAAGTCCACACCGACCCGCCGAAGCGCAACCCTACATTTACCCCTGCACCTAACACTACGGGCAATTTAGCATGGCCAATTCACCTGACCTGCACATTTTTGGAGTGTGGGAGGAAGCCGGAGCACCCGGAGGAAACCCACGCAGACACGGGGAGAATGTGCAAACTCCAAACAGTGAGTCGCCTGAGGTGGGAATTGAACCCGGGTCTCTGGCGCTGTGAGGCAACAGTGCAAACCACTGTGCCACCGTGCCGCCCACAAAAAGAGACCTAAGGGGCAACTTTTTCCCCCAGAGGGTGGTCCGCCAGAGGATGTGGTGGAGGCTGGTACAATGATAACATGTAAGAGGCATTTGGATGGGTGTATGAATAGGAAGGGTTTGGAGGGACATGGGCCGGGTGCTGGCAGGTGGGAACGGATTGGGTTGGGATATCTGGGCTAGCACGGACGGGTTGGACCGAAGGGTCTGTTTCCGCGCTGTCCATCTCTGTGACTCTAGAGGGGCACAGGTTCATGGTGGGAAGGGGAAAGGTTCACAAGGATGTTGGAGGGGGGAGGCTGAGGGATGACCCTATGGAGGTTAATAGGGTCATGGATAAGGTGAAAGGTCAAGGTATTATCCCTCAGGGGGTGGGGGGAGGGGACAAAACTAGAGGCACAGGCTCATGGTGACAGGGGGAAAGGTTCACAAGGATGTTGGGGGGGGGGGGGGGAGGCTGAGGGATGACCCTATGGAGGTTAATAGGGTCATGGATAAGGTGAAAGGTCAAGGTATTATCCCTCAGGGGGTGGGGAGAGGGGACAAAACTAGAGGCACAGGCTCATGGTGACAGGGGGAAAGGTTCACAAGGATGTTGGAGAGGGGGAGGCTGAGGGATGACCCTATGGAGGTTAATAGGGTCACGGGGGGGTTCAGTGGCCAAGAACCAGAGGGTCAAGGGTCAAAGGTCAAACATTTGGAAAGGAACAACTTTTTCTCGCGGAGAAAGTACAAAGAGCTGCCAGAGGAAGTGATACAATAAATAACACCGCGAAAAGGCAGAGTTTGCGGCCCGTTTTTACCTGTTGGCTGCTATTTGTTTGAACTCCGCTCCGAACACAACGAGCCTCTTCCCGCGTCCTAACCGCCGCCCGATTTAAATCTGATCAAAGCCCCGCCCCCTCCCCCGAGCGCGGGCGCCTCGTCCTATTGGTCCTCCGCCACGCCCTTCACAGCGCCGCCGCCTCTCATTGGCCGGTCGGCGGAGGAACGCCCCTTTTACCCGTGGCCGGCCCCTGCCTCCGGGTTGGTCCGGGCGCCGGCCGGCCCTCTTTCCGATTGGACGGATGGCCAGCCGCTGATCACGTGTCGGGGCGGCCATTGGCCAGTGGTCAGGTGGTGCCTGTGAGATGTTGACGGATCCGGGCCGTTAGCTGCCTCCGTGTGTGTCCTGGACCGGCCTGACCTGGGGGTTTGTACACGGCCTGGGGGGGGTTTGTACACGGGACATGGGGGGGGATTGTACACGGACATGGGGGGGGTTTGTACACGGGACATTGGGGGGGTTTGTACACGGACATTGGGGGGGTTTGTACACGGACATTGGGGGGGTTTGTACACGGACATTGGGGGGGTTTGTACACGGACATTGGGGGGGTTTGTACACGGACATTGGGGGGGTTTGTACACGGACATTGGGGGGGTTTGTACACGGACATTGGGGGGGGTTTGTACACGGGACATGGGGGGGGATTGTACACGGACATGGGGGGGGTTTGTACACGGACATTGGGGGGGGTTTGTACACGGGACATTGGGGGGGGTTTGTACACGGTATTGGGGGGGGTTTGTACACGGTATTGGGGGGGGTTTGTACACGGTATTGGGGGGGGTTTGTACACGGACATTGGGGGGGGTTTGTACACGGGACATGGGGGGGGTTTGTACACGGACATGGGGGGGGTTTGTACACGGTATTGGGGGGGGTTTGTACACGGGACATTGGGGGGGGTTTGTACACGGGACATGGGGGGGGATTGTACACGGACATTGGGGGGGTTTGTACACGGACATTGGGGGGGGTTTGTACACGGGACATGGGGGGGGATTGTACACGGACATGGGGGGGGTTTGTACACGGACATTGGGGGGGTTTGTACACGGACATTGGGGGGGGTTTGTACACGGGACATGGGGGGGGATTGTACACGGACATGGGGGGGTTTGTACACGGACATGGGGGGGGTTTGTACACGGACATGGGGGGGGTTTGTACACGGACATTGGGGGGGTTTGTACACGGGACATTGGGGGGGTTTGTACACGGACATTGGGGGGGGGTTTGTACACGGACATTGGGGGGGGGGTTTGTACACGGGACATTGGGGGGGTTTGTACACGGACATTGGGGGGGGATTGTACACGGACATTGGGGGGGGGTTGTACACGGACATTGGGGGGGGGTTGTACACGGACATTGGGGGGGGTTTGTACACGGTATTGGGGGGGGTTTGTACACGGACATTGGGGGGGTTTGTACACGGGCATTGGGGGGGATTTGTACACGGACATTGGGGGGGATTTGTACACGGACATTGGGGGGGTTTGTACACGGGTATTGGGGGGGGTTTGTACACGGGCATTGGGGGGGGTTTGTACACGGACATTGGGGGGGATTGTACACGGACATTGGGGGGGGTTTGTACACGGACATTGGGGGGATTGTACACGGACATTGGGGGGGGTTTGTACACGGACATTGGGGGGGATTTGTACACGGACATTGGGGGGGATTTGTACACGGACATTGGGGGGATTGTACACGGACATTGGGGGGGGTTTGTACACGGACATTGGGGGGATTGTACACGGACATTGGGGGGGGTTTGTACACGGACATTGGGGGGATTGTACACGGACATTGGGGGGGGGGATTGTACACGGACATTGGGGGGATTGTACACGGACATTGGGGGGGGTTTGTACACGGACATTGGGGGGGATTTGTACACGGACATTGGGGGGGATTTGTACACGGGCATTGGGGGGGGTTTGTACACGGGCATTGGGGGGGATTTGTACACGGACATTGGGGGGGTTTGTACACGGGTATTGGGGGGGGTTTGTACACGGGCATTGGGGGGGGTTTGTACACGGACATTGGGGGGGATTGTACACGGACATTGGGGGGGGTTTGTACACGGACATTGGGGGGGATTTGTACACGGACATTGGGGGGGTTTGTACACGGGACATTGGGGGGGGTTTGTACACGGGCATTGGGGGGGATTTGTACACGGGCATTGGGGGGGGTTTGTACACGGACATTGGGGGGGTTTGTACACGGACATGGGGGGGGTTTGTACACGGGTATTGGGGGGGGTTTGTACACGGACATTGGGGGGGGTTTGTACACGGGACATTGGGGGGGATTGTACACGGACATTGGGGGGGTTTGTACACGGGACATTGGGGGGGGTTTGTACACGGGCATTGGGGGGGATTTGTACATGGGCATTGGGGGGGGTTTGTACACGGACATTGGGGGGGATTGTACACGGACATTGGGGGGGGTTTGTACACGGACATTGGGGGGGATTGTACACGGGCATTGGGGGGGGTTTGTACACGGGCATTGGGGGGATTGTACACGGACATTGGGGGGATTGTACACGGACATTGGGGGGGGTTTGTACACGGACATTGGGGGGGGTTTGTACACGGACATTGGGGGGGGTTTGTACACGGACATTGGGGGGGGTTTGTACACGGGACATTGGGGGGGGGTTTGTACACGGACATTGGGGGGGGGTTTGTACACGGACATTGGGGGGGGTTTGTACACGGACATTGGGGGGGGTTTGTACACGGCCTTGGGGGGGGGATTGTACACGGACATGGGGGGGGGATTGTACACGGGACATTGGGGGGGTTTGTACACGGACATTGGGGGGGGATTGTACACGGACATTGGGGGGGGGTTGTACACGGACATTGGGGGGGGGTTGTACACGGACATTGGGGGGGGTTTGTACACGGTATTGGGGGGGGTTTGTACACGGACATTGGGGGGGTTTGTACACGGGCATTGGGGGGGGTTTGTACACGGGCATTGGGGGGGATTTGTACACGGACATTGGGGGGGATTTGTACACGGACATTGGGGGGGTTTGTACACGGGTATTGGGGGGGGTTTGTACACGGGCATTGGGGGGGGTTTGTACACGGACATTGGGGGGGATTGTACACGGACATTGGGGGGGGTTTGTACACGGACATTGGGGGGATTGTACACGGACATTGGGGGGGGTTTGTACACGGACATTGGGGGGGATTTGTACACGGACATTGGGGGGATTGTACACGGACATTGGGGGGGGTTTGTACACGGACATTGGGGGGATTGTACACGGACATTGGGGGGGGTTTGTACACGGACATTGGGGGGATTGTACACGGACATTGGGGGGGGGGATTGTACACGGACATTGGGGGGATTGTACACGGACATTGGGGGGGGTTTGTACACGGACATTGGGGGGGATTTGTACACGGACATTGGGGGGGATTTGTACACGGGCATTGGGGGGGGTTTGTACACGGGCATTGGGGGGGATTTGTACACGGACATTGGGGGGGTTTGTACACGGGTATTGGGGGGGGTTTGTACACGGGCATTGGGGGGGGTTTGTACACGGACATTGGGGGGGATTGTACACGGACATTGGGGGGGTTTGTACACGGGTATTGGGGGGGGTTTGTACACGGACATTGGGGGGGGTTTGTACACGGGACATTGGGGGGGATTGTACACGGACATTGGGGGGGTTTGTACACGGGACATTGGGGGGGGTTTGTACACGGGCATTGGGGGGGATTTGTACATGGGCATTGGGGGGGGTTTGTACACGGACATTGGGGGGGATTGTACACGGACATTGGGGGGGGTTTGTACACGGACATTGGGGGGGATTGTACACGGGCATTGGGGGGGGTTTGTACACGGGCATTGGGGGGATTGTACACGGACATTGGGGGGATTGTACACGGACATTGGGGGGGGTTTGTACACGGACATTGGGGGGGGTTTGTACACGGACATTGGGGGGGGTTTGTACACGGACATTGGGGGGGGTTTGTACACGGGACATTGGGGGGGGGTTTGTACACGGACATTGGGGGGGGGTTTGTACACGGACATTGGGGGGGGTTTGTACACGGACATTGGGGGGGGTTTGTACACGGCCTTGGGGGGGGGATTGTACACGGACATGGGGGGGGGATTGTACACGGGCATTGGCGGGGGGATTGTACACGGGCATTGGGGGGGGTTTGTACACGGGCATTGGGGGGGGTTTGTACACGGCCTTGGGGGGGGGATTGTACACGGACATGGGGGGGTTTGTACACGGACATTGGGGGGGGGATTGTACACGGGCATTGGGGGGGGGGGATTGTACACGGGCATTGGGGGGGGGGATTGTACACGGGCATTGGGGGGGGGGATTGTACACGGGCATTGGGGGGAGGGGGGATTGTACACGGGCATTGGGGGGGGTTTGTACACGGACATTGGGGGGGGGGGATTGTACACGGGCATTGGGGGGGGGGATTGTACACGGGCATTGGGGGGGGTTTGTACACGGGCCTTGGGGGGGGGGGGATTGTACACGGGCATTGGGGGGGGGGATTGTACACGGGCATGGGGGGGGGGATTGTACACGGGCATTGGGGGGGGGGGGATTGTACACGGGCATTGGGGGGGGTTTGTACACGGACATTGGGGGGGGGGATTGTACACGGGCATTGGGGGGGGGGATTGTACACGGGCATTGGGGGGGGTTTGTACACGGACATTGGGGGGGGGGGATTGTACACGGGCATTGGGGGGGTTTGTACACGGACATTGGGGGGGGGTTTGTACACGGACATTGGGGGGGGTTTGTACACGGACATTGGGGGGGGGGGGGATTGTACACGGGCATTGGGGGGGGATTGTACACGGGCATTGGGGGGGGATTGTACACGGACATTGGGGGGGGTTTGTACACGGACATTGGGGGGGGGTTTGTACACGGACATTGGGGGGGGTTTGTACACGGACATTGGGGGGGGATTGTACACGGACATTGGGGGGGGGATTGTACACGGACATTGGAGGGGGTTTGTACACGGACATTGGGGGGGGATTGTACACGGACATTGGAGGGGGTTTGTACACGGACATTGGGGGGGGATTGTACACGGGCATTGGGGGGGGATTGTACACGGGCATTGGGGGGGGGATTGTACACGGACATTGGAGGGGTTTGTACACGGACATTGGGGGGGGGTTTGTACACGGGCATTGGAGGGGTTTGTACACGGACATTGGGGGGGGGTTTGTACACGGACATTGGGGGGGGGTTTGTACACGGTATTGGGGGGGTTTGTACACGGTATTGGGGGGGTTTGTACACGGGCATTGGGGGGGGGTTTGTACACGGACATTGGGGGGGGATTGTACACGGACATTGGGGGGGATTGTACACGGACATTGGGGGGGGTTTGTACACGGACATTGGGGGGGGGTTTGTACACGGACATTGGGGGGGGATTGTACACGGACATTGGGGGGGGGTTTGTACACGGACATTGGGGGGGGGTTTGTACACGGCCTTGGGGGGGTTTGTACACGGACATTGGGGGGGGTTTGTACACGGCCTTGGGGGGGTTTGTACACGGACATTGGGGGGGTTTGTACACGGACATTGGGGGGGATTGTACACGGTGTTGGGGGGGATTGTACACGGTGTTGGGGGGGATTGTACACGGTATTGGGGGGGGTTTGTACACGGTATTGGGGGGGGATTGTACACGGACATTGGGGGGGATTGTACACGGACATTGGAGGGGGGTTTGTACACGGGACATTGGGGGGGGGTTTGTACACGGTATTGGGGGGGTTTGTACACGGTATTGGGGGGGTTTGTACACGGTATTGGGGGGGTTTGTACACGGGCATTGGGGGGGGGTTTGTACACGGACATTGGGGGGGGATTGTACACGGACATTGGGGGGGGATTGTACACGGACATTGGGGGGGGTTTGTACACGGACATTGGGGGGGGGTTTGTACACGGACATTGGGGGGGGATTGTACACGGACATTGGGGGGGGGTTTGTACACGGACATTGGGGGGGGGTTTGTACACGGCCTTGGGGGGGTTTGTACACGGACATTGGGGGGGGTTTGTACACGGCCTTGGGGGGGTTTGTACACGGACATTGGGGGGGTTTGTACACGGACATTGGGGGGGATTGTACACGGTGTTGGGGGGGATTGTACACGGTGTTGGGGGGGATTGTACACGGTATTGGGGGGGGTTTGTACACGGTATTGGGGGGGGATTGTACACGGACATTGGGGGGGATTGTACACGGACATTGGAGGGGGGTTTGTACACGGGACATTGGGGGGGGGTTTGTACACGGACATTGGGGGGGGATTGTACACGGACATTGGGGGGGGGTTTGTACACGGGACATTGGGGGGGGGTTTGTACACGGACATTGGGGGGGGGTTTGTACACGGGACATTGGGGGGGGTTTGTACACGGGACATTGGGGGGGTTTGTACACGGACATTGGGGGGGTTTGTACACGGACATTGGGGGGGTTTGTACACGGACATTGGGGGGGGTTTGTACACGGGACATTGGGGGTTTGTACACGGACATTGGGGGGGGTTTGTACACGGACATTGGGGGGGGGATTGTACACGGACATTGGGGGGGTTTGTACACGGACATTGGGGGGGTTTGTACACGGTATTGGGGGGGATTGTACACGGACATTGGGGGGGGATTGTACACGGACATTGGGGGGGGATTGTACACGGACATTGGAGGGGGTTTGTACACGGACATTGGGGGGGATTGTACACGGGCATTGGGGGGGTTTGTACACGGACATTGGGGGGGGATTGTACACGGGCATTGGAGGGGGTTTGTACATGGACATTGGCGGGGGTTTGTACACGGACATTGGGGGGGATTGTACACGGGCATTGGGGGGGTTTGTACACGGTATTGGGGGGGTTTGTACACTGACATTGGGGGGGATTGTACACGGTGTTGGGGGGGATTGTACACGGTATTGGGGGGGTTTGTACACGGTATTGGGGGGGGATTGTACACGGTATTGGGGGGGATTGTACACGGACATTGGGGGGGTTTGTACACGGCCTTGGGGGGGTTTGTACACGGACATTGGGGGGGTTTGTACACGGTATTGGGGGGGGTTTGTACACGGACATTGGGGGGGGGGTTTGTACACGGCCTTGGGGGGGGGGTTTGTACACGGACATTGGGGGGGGTTTGTACACGGCCTTGGGGGGGGTTTGTACACGGACATTGGGGGGGTTTGTACACGGACATTGGGGGGGTTTGTACACGGTATTGGGGGGGGTTTGTACACGGACATTGGGGGGGGGGTTTGTACACGGCCTTGGGGGGGGGTTTGTACACGGACATTGGGGGGGGTTTGTACACGGACATTGGGGGGGTTTGTACACGGGACATTGGGGGGGTTTGTACACGGACATTGGGGGGGATTGTACACGGACATTGGGGGGGTTTGTACACGGTATTGGGGGGGTTTGTACACGGACATTGGGGGGGATTGTACACGGTGTTGGGGGGGATTGTACACGGTATTGGGGGGGATTGTACACGGTATTGGGGGGGGGTTGTACACGGTATTGGGGGGGGTTTGTACACGGACATTGGGGGGGGTTTGTACACGGACATTGGGGGGGTTTGTACACGGGACATTGGGGGGGTTTGTACACGGACATTGGGGGGGGGGTTTGTACACGGCCTTGGGGGGGGGGGTTTGTACACGGACATTGGGGGGGGTTTGTACACGGCCTTGGGGGGGGGGGGTTTGTACACGGTATTGGGGGGGTGTTTGTACACGGACATTGGGGGGGGGATTGTACACGGTATTGGGGGGGGGGTTTGTACACGGACATTGGGGGGGGGTTTGTACACGGACATTGGGGGGGGGTTTGTACACGGACATTGGGGGGGGTTTGTACACGGACATTGGGGGGGGGGTTTGTACACGGTATTTGGGGGGGGGTTTGTACACGGGCATTGGGGGGGGGTTGTACACGGCCTTGGGGGGGGGGGTTTGTACACGGGCATTGGGGGGGGTTGTACACGGTATTGGGGGGGGTTTGTACACGGCCTTGGGGGGGGGGGGGTTTGTACACGGACATTGGGGGGGGTTTGTACACGGCCTTGGGGGGGGTTTGTACACGGACATTGGGGGGGGATTGTACACGGTATTGGGGGGGGGGTTTGTACAAGGCCTTGGGGGGGGTTTGTACACGGACATTGGGGGGGGGTTTGTACATGGACATTGGGGGGGGTTTGTACACGGACATTGGGGGGGTTTGTACACGGACATTGGGGGGGGTTTGTACACGGGCATTGGGGGGGGATTGTACACGGTATTGGGGGGGGTTTGTACACGGCCTTGGGGGGGATTGTACACGGTATTGGGGGGGGGGGGTTTGTACACGGCCTTGGGGGGGTTTGTACACGGACATTGGGGGTGTTTGTACACGGGTATTGGGGGGGGTTTGTACACGGGCATTGGGGGGTTTGTACACGGTATTGCGGGGTTTGTACACGGGACATTGGGGGGGTTTGTACACGGACATTGGGGGGGGGGTTTGTACACGGCCTTGGGGGGGGGGTTTGTACACGGACATTGGGGGGGGTTTGTACACGGCCTTGGGGGGGGGGGGTTTGTACACGGTATTGGGGGGGTGTTTGTACACGGACATTGGGGGGGGATTGTACACGGTATTGGGGGGGGGGTTTGTACACGGACATTGGGGGGGGGTTTGTACACGGACATTGGGGGGGGTTTGTACACGGACATTGGGGGGGGGTTTGTACACGGTATTTGGGGGGGGGTTTGTACACGGGCATTGGGGGGGGGTTGTACACGGCCTTGGGGGGGGGGGTTTGTACACGGGCATTGGGGGGGGTTGTACACGGTATTGGGGGGGGTTTGTACACGGCCTTGGGGGGGGGGGGGTTTGTACACGGACATTGGGGGGGGTTTGTACACGGCCTTGGGGGGGGTTTGTACACGGACATTGGGGGGGGATTGTACACGGTATTGGGGGGGGGGTTTGTACAAGGCCTTGGGGGGGGTTTGTACACGGACATTGGGGGGGGGTTTGTACATGGACATTGGGGGGGGTTTGTACACGGACATTGGGGGGGTTTGTACACGGACATTGGGGGGGGTTTGTACACGGGCATTGGGGGGGGATTGTACACGGTATTGGGGGGGGTTTGTACACGGCCTTGGGGGGGATTGTACACGGTATTGGGGGGGGGGGGTTTGTACACGGCCTTGGGGGGGTTTGTACACGGACATTGGGGGTGTTTGTACACGGGTATTGGGGGGGGTTTGTACACGGGCATTGGGGGGTTTGTACACGGTATTGCGGGGTTTGTACACTGACAATTGGGGGGTTTGTACACTGTATTGGGGGGGTTTGTATACGGACATTGGGGGGGGTTTGTACACGGTATTAGGTGGTTTGTACACGGACATTGGGGGGTGGTTTTTTACACGGACATTGGGGGGGTTTGTACGCGGTATTAGGTGGTTTGTACACGGACATTGGGGGGTGGTTTGTACACGGACATTGGGGGGGTTTGTACACGGTATTGGGGGGTTTGTACGTGGTATTGGGGGGGTTTGTACACGGGTAAGGGGGAGTTTGTACACGGGCATTGGGGGAGTTTGTACACGGGCATTGGGGGGGTTTGTACACAGCATTGGGGTGTTTGTACACGGACATTGGGGGGTTTGTACACGGACATTGGGGTGTTTGTACACGGGCATTGCAGGGTTTGTACACGGTATTGGGGGGTTTGTACACGGTATTGGGGGTTTGTACATTGCATTGGGGGGGTTTGTACACGGACATTGGGCGGTTTATACACGGACATGGGGGGGTTTGTACACGGCATTGGGGGGTTTGTACACGGACATTGGGTGTGTTTGTACACGGCATTGGGGATTTGTACACGGACATTGGGGGGGTTTGTAAATGGGCATTGGGGGGGTTGTACACGGACATTGTTGGGTTTGTACACGACATTGGGGGGATTGTACACGGTATTGGGGGTTTGTACACGGACATTGGGGGGGATTGTACACGATATTGGGGGGGATTGTACACGGCATTGGGGGGTTTGTACACGACATTGGGGGGATTGTACACGGGCATTGGGGGTTTTGTACACGGGCATTGGGGGGATTGTACACGGCATTGGGGGGATTGTACACGGGCATTGGGGGGTTTGTACACGGGCATTGGGGGTTTGTACATGACATTGGGGGGATTGTACAAGGACATTGGCGGGATTGTACACGGGCATTGGGGGTTTGTACACGACATTGGGGGGGGTTGTACATGGCATTGGGGGTTTGTACACGGACATTGGGGGGGATTGTACACGGGCATTGGGGGGTTTGTACACGGGCATTGGGGGTTTGTACACGACATTGGGGGGGATTGTACAAGGACATTGGGGGGATTGTACACGGGCATTGGGGGTTTGTACACGACATTGGGGGGATTGTACAAGGACATTGGGGGGTTTGTACAAGGACATTGGGGGGGTTTGTACAAGGACATTGGGGGGATTGTACAAGGACATTGGGGGGATTGTACACGGGCATTGGGGGGTTTGTACACGGGCATTGGGGGGTTTGTACACGGGCATTGGGGGGTTTGTACACGGGCATTGGGGGTTTGTACACGACATTGGGGGGATTGTACACGGGCATTGGGGGGTTTGTACACGGGCATTGGGGGTTTGTACACGACATTGGGGGGATTGTACACGGGCATTGGGGGATTGTACACGGGCATTGGGGGTTTGTACACGACATTGGGGGGGGTTGTACATGGCATTGGGGGTTTGTACACGGACATTGGGGGGGATTGTACACGGGCATTGGGGGGTTTGTACACGGGCATTGGGGGTTTGTACACGACATTGGGGGGGATTGTACAAGGACATTAGGGGGATTGTACACGGGCATTGGGGGTTTGTACACGACATTGGGGGGATTGTACAAGGACATTGGGGGGATTGTACAAGGACATTGGGGGGTTTGTACAAGGACATTGGGGGGGTTGTACACGGGCATTGGGGGGTTTGTACACGGGCATTGGGGGTTTGTACACGGACATTGAGGGGGGTTGTACACGGCATTGGGGGTTTGTACACGGACATTGGGGGGGAATTGTACACGGGCATTGGGGGGTTTGGACAGGGCATTGGGGGTTTGTACACGACATTGGGGGGATTGTACAAGGACATTGGGGGGTTTGTACAAGGACATTGGGGGGGTTGTACACGGGCATTGGGGGGTTTGTACACGGGCATTGGGGGTTTGTACACGGGCATTGGGGGTTTGTACACGACATTGGGGGGATTGTACAAGGACATGGGGGGGGTTGTACACGGCATTGGGGGGTTTGTACACGGGCATTGGGGGGGTTGTACACGGGCATTGGGGGGGTTGTACACGGGCATTGGGGGGGTTGTACACGGGCATTGGGGGGGGTTGTACACGGGCATTGGGGGGATTGTACACGGGCATTGGGGGTTTGTACACGACATTGGGGGGATTGTACAAGGACATTGGGGGGTTTGTACACGACATTGGGGGGGGTTGTACATGGCATTGGGGGTTTGTACACGGACATTGGGGGGGATTGTACACGGGCATTGGGGGGTTTGTACACGGGCATTGGGGGTTTGTACACGACATTGGGGGGATTGTACAAGGACATTGGGGGGTTTGTACACGGGCATTGGGGGGTTTGTACACGGGCATTGGGGGGTTTGTACACGGGCATTGGGGGGTTTGTACACGGGCATTGGGGGTTTGTACACGGACATTGGGGGGGATTGTACACGGGCATTGGGGGGTTTGTACACGACATTGGGGGGATTGTACAAGGACATTGGGGGGATTGTACAAGGACATTGGGGGGGTTTGTACACGGCATTGGGGGTTTGTACACGGGCATTGGGGGGGATTGTACACGGGCATTGGGGGGTTTGTCCACGGGCATTGGGGGGGGTTGTACACGGGCATTGGGGGTTTGTACACGGGCATTGGGGGGGATTGTACACGGGCATTTGGGGGTTTGTACACGGGCATTGGGGGGGGTTGTACACGGGCATTGGGGGGATTGTACACGGGCATTGGGGGGGTTGTACACGGGCATTGGGGGGGGGTTGTACACGACATTGGGGGGATTGTACACGGGCATTGGGGGGGGGGTTGTACACGGGCATTGGGGGGGGTTGTACACGGGCATTGGGGGGGGTTGTACACGACATTGGGGGGATTGTACACGGGCATTGGGGGGTTTGTACACGGGCATTGGGGGGTTTGTACACGGGCATTGGGGGGGGTTGTACACGGCATTGGGGGGTTTGTACACGGACATTGGGGGTTTGTACACGGCATTGGGGGGATTGTACACGGCATTGGGGGGTTTGTACACGGCATTGGGGGGTTTGTACACGGCATTGGGAGTTTGTACACGACCTTGGGTTATGTTCATTGCTGGGTATCGGCTCCTTCGCATGAACATCTGGATTATTACTACCAGAGGTACTGCTGTCAGAGCTGAAACCCAAAGGTGAGGTGAGAGTGACAGTCCCTGACCATCAAGGAGCCCTGAGCAAAACTGCTGAGGCTGCACTTGTGTTCAGTTTTGGTCACCTTGTTATAGAAAGGATGTTATTAAACTGGGTCAGCATGGACGAGTTGGACCGAAGGGTCTGTTTCCATGCTGAACATCTCTATGATTCTGTGACTGTAAGAAGTTTATAAGGATGTTGCCTGGTCTGAGTTATAGGGAGAGGTTGGATAAGCTAGCACATTTTCTTTAGAACGTTAGAGATTGAGGGGGGACTTTATAGAGGTGTAGAACATCCTGAAAGGCATGGGTAGGGTGAATGTGCTCAGTCTTTTTTTCCCCAGGGTTGGGGAATCGAGGACAAGAGGGCATCAGTTTCAGGTTAGAGGGAAAAGAATAAAAGGGAACCTGGGGGACAACTTTTTTCCTAGAGGGTGGTACGGATGTGGAATGGGCTGTCAGTAGTAGTGGTGGACGTGGGCACATTAACAACATTTAAAAGGCATTTAGACAAATACACAGATAAGAAAGGTTTAGAAGGATATAGGCCGAGTGCAGGGAAATGGGGGGGGGGGGGGGGGTCAAAGGGCCAGTCTCCATGTTGTAGGACTCTACAATTCTGAGATACATGGGAACACCCACCCGCAGTAAGTTCCCCTCATCATCCCGACTTGGAAATATATCACCGTACCTTCACTGTGACTGGGTCAGAATCCTGGAATTCCTTCCTGAAGGAGCGTAGTGGGTTATCCCACAGCACGCGGACTGCAGCGTTTCAAGAAGGCAGCTCAGCTGACCTTCTCAAGGGTCAACTAGGGACGTAGCAATAAATGCTGGGCCCAGCCAGCAACCCCCCCACATCCCACAAATAAAACTAAATTATGACTGTCTGCCAGAGGTATTACTGTCAGGATTATTATTGTCCCTGTGTAATCACCGCCTGTCAGAATTATTACTGTCAGCTATTTCTGTTCAGGGCTATTACTGTCGGGATTATTCCTGTTAGGATTATTACTGTCACTCCAGTAATGTCAGAATTATTACTGTCAGCTATTTCTGTTCAGGGCTATTACCGTCGGGATTATTCCTGTTAGGATTATTACTGTCACTCCAGTAATGTCAGAATTATTACTGTCAGCTATTTCTGTTCAGGGCTATTACTGTCGGGATTATTCCTGTTCGGATTATTACTGTCACTCCAGTAATGTCAGAATTATTACTGTCAGCTATTTCTGTTCAGGGCTATTACTGTCGGGATTATTCCTGTTAGGATTATTACTGTCACTCCAGTAATGTCAGAATTATTACTGTCAGCTATTTCTGTTCAGGGCTATTACTGTCGGGATTATTCCTGTTAGGATTATTACTGTCACTCCAGTAATGTCAGAATTATTACTGTCAGCTATTTCTGTTCAGGGCTATTACCGTCGGGATTATTCCTGTTAGGATTATTACTGTCACTCCAGTAATGTCAGAATTATTACTGTCAGCTATTTCTGTTCAGGGCTATTACTGACGGGATTATTCCTGTTAGGATTATTACTGTCACTCCAGTAGTGTCAGAATTATTACTGTCAGCTATTTCTGTTCAGGGCTATTACTGTCAGGATTATTCCTGTTAGGATTATTACTGTCACTCCAGTAGTGTCAGAATTATTACTGTCAGCTATTTCTGTTCAGGGCTATTACTGTCGGGATTATTCCTGTTAGGATTATTACTGTCACTCCAGTAGTGTCAGAATTATTACTGTCAGCTATTTCTGTTCAGGGCTACTACCGTCGGGATTATTCCTGTTAGGATTATTACTGTCACTCCAGTAATGTCAGAATTATTACTGTCAGCTATTTCTGTTCAGGGCTATTACCGTCGGGATTATTCCTGTTAGGATTATTACTGTCACTCCAGTAATGTCAGAATTATTACTGTCAGCTATTTCTGTTCAGGGCTATTACTGTCGGGATTATTCCTGTTAGGATTATTACTGTCACTCCAGTAGTGTCAGAATTATTACTGTCAGCTATTTCTGTTCAGGGCTATTACTGTCGGGATTATTCCTGTTAGGATTATTACTGTCACTCCAGTAATGTCAGAATTATTACTGTCAGCTATTTCTGTTCAGGGCTATTACTGTCGGGATTATTCCTGTTAGGATTATTACTGTCACTCCAGTAATGTCAGAATTATTACTGTCAGCTATTTCTGTTCAGGGCTATTACCGTCAGGATTATTCCTGTTAGGATTATTACTGTCACTCCAGTAATGCCAGAATTATTACTGTCAGCTATTTCTGTTCAGGGCTATTACCGTCGGGATTATTCCTGTTAGGATTATTACTGTCACTCCAGTAATGTCAGAATTATTACTGTCAGCTATTTCTGTTCAGGGCTATTACCGTCGGGATTATTCCTGTTAGGATTATTACTGTCACTCCAGTAATGCCAGAATTATTGCTGTCAGCTATTTCTGTTCAGGGCTATTACCGTCAGGATTATTCCTGTTAGGATTATTACTGTCACTCCAGTAATGTCAGAATTATTACTGTCAGCTATTTCTGTTCAGGGCTATTACCGTCGGGATTATTCCTGTTAGGATTATTACTGTCACTCCAGTAATGCCAGAATTATTACTGTCAGCTATTTCTGTTCAGGGCTATTACCGTCGGGATTATTCCTGTTAGGATTATTACTGTCACTCCAGTAATGCCAGAATTATTGCTGTCAGCTATTTCTGTTCAGGGCTATTACTGTCAGGATTATTCCTGTTAGGATTATTACTGTCACTCCAGTAATGTCAGAATTATTACTGTCAGCTATTTCTGTTCAGGGCTATTACTGTCGGGATTATTCCTGTTAGGATTATTACTGTCACTCCAGTAATGCCAGAATTATTACTGTCAGCTATTTCTGTTCAGGGCTATTACTGTCGGGATTATTCCTGTTAGGATTATTACTGTCACTCCAGTAATGTCAGAATTATTACTGTCAGCTATTTCTGTTCAGGGCTATTACTGTCGGGATTATTCCTGTTAGGATTATTACTGTCACTCCAGTAATGTCAGAATTATTGCTGTCAGCTATTTCTGTTCAGGGCTATTACCGTCAGGATTATTCCTGTTAGGATTATTACTGTCACTCCAGTAATGTCAGAATTATTACTGTCAGCTATTTCTGTTCAGGGCTATTACCGTCGGGATTATTCCTGTTAGGATTATTACTGTCACTCCAGTAATGCCAGAATTATTGCTGTCAGCTATTTCTGTTCAGGGCTATTACCGTCAGGATTATTCCTGTTAGGATTATTACTGTCACTCCAGTAATGTCAGAATTATTACTGTCAGCTATTTCTGTTCAGGGCTATTACTGTCGGGATTATTCCTGTTAGGATTATTACTGTCACTCCAGTAATGTCAGAATTATTACTGTCAGCTATTTCTGTTCAGGGCTATTACCGTCGGGATTATTCCTGTTAGGATTATTACTGTCACTCCAGTAATGTCAGAATTATTACTGTCAGCTATTTCTGTTCAGGGCTATTACTGTCGGGATTATTCCTGTTAGGATTATTACTGTCACTCCAGTAATGTCAGAATTATTACTGTCAGCTATTTCTGTTCAGGGCTATTACCGTCGGGATTATTCCTGTTAGGATTATTACTGTCACTCCAGTAATGTCAGAATTATTACTGTCAGCTATTTCTGTTCAGGGCTATTACCGTCGGGATTATTCCTGTTAGGATTATTACTGTCACTCCAGTAATGTCAGAATTATTACTGTCAGCTATTTCTGTTCAGGGCTATTACTGTCGGGATTATTCCTGTTAGGATTATTACTGTCACTCCAGTAATGTCAGAATTATTACTGTCAGCTATTTCTGTTCAGGGCTATTACTGTCGGGATTATTCCTGTTAGGATTATTACTGTCACTCCAGTAATGTCAGAATTATTACTGTCAGCTATTTCTGTTCAGGGCTATTACTGTCGGGATTATTCCTGTTAGGATTATTACTGTCACTCCAGTAGTGTCAGAATTATTACTGTCAGCTATTTCTGTTCAGGGCTATTACCGTCGGGATTATTCCTGTTAGGATTATTACTGTCACTCCAGTAATGCCAGAATTATTACTGTCAGCTATTTCTGTTCAGGGCTATTACCGTCGGGATTATTCCTGTTAGGATTATTACTGTCACTCCAGTAATGCCAGAATTATTACTGTCAGCTATTTCTGTTCAGGGCTATTACCGTCAGGATTATTCCTGTTAGGATTATTACTGTCACTCCAGTAATGTCAGAATTATTACTGTCAGCTATTTCTGTTCAGGGCTATTACTGTCGGGATTATTCCTGTTAGGATTATTACTGTCACTCCATTAATGTCAGAATTATTACTGTCAGCTATTTCTGTTCAGGGCTATGACTGTCGGGATTATTCCTGTTAGGATTATTACTGTCACTCCAGTAATGTCAGAATTATTACTGTCAGCTATTTCTGTTCAGGGCTATTACTGTCAGGATTATTCCTGTTAGGATTATTACTGTCACTCCACTGTTACTATCGCGAGAGCAATGGTGTTGGTGAAACTAATGACCGATTAATCCCCTGGACCTGATGGCAGGATTTACACCGCGAATGGTCTGTGTGGTATGGCCCTTCCTGAGGAGCTGAGCATGTGACTACAGTGATAGCGTTTAGGAGAGTTTAGGAAAGGGTTTGGAAGGACACTGGGCCAGGAGCAGGCTGGTGGGAATGGTTTAGTTTTGGATTAGGGTCAGCGTGAACTGGTTGAGCTGCAGAGCTCTGTTCCCATGCTGTATGACTAGCTGCAGAGATAGTGGAGGCAGGTTAGTCTCCACTCTGTCTCGCCGTCTCTAACAAACATTGGTCCCAGTGTGGTCAGTCTCAGTACCCCTCTCTGGCCAGTCTGCTGTGGTCACACTCTCCCTCTCCGGCTGGTCTCGCTACGGTCACACTCTCCCTCTCCCTGCGGTCACCTCTCTCTCCCCCCTCTGTCCAGATGATCTCCCTAGTGGACAGTCCCTGACAGACCATGCAGATTGAGGAGCCTGGCCCCGTACTCAGCCTGGCTGAGCTGATGCTGGATGTGGAGGAGTCCTGGTGCGTTGACTGCAGTGACCAGGAGATCCAGGACACAGAGACATGGACTCCGAGTCCACAGGAGATCCTGCGCCTGTACGGGACCCTCGCTGAGGAGGGGGGCAGCCTCGAACTGAGCTGCAGACCCCTACCCCGTCGCCCACCCACTCCCGAGGCTGACCCCACACACGAGGAAGAGGAGGAAGAGGAGGAGGCTGGAGAGGAGGAGGAGGAGAAGTAAGATAACTCCTCGCGCCCCTGCCCACCGCCCCATTCCCCACTCTGCTCCTCTCCCTGACCCTCCCCCCTCCCAACCCCACTGCGCGCTCTACCCCCTGAGTCTGTCTGTCTCCCCCCCCCCGTGTCTGTCTCCCTCACTCCCCCCCGTGTCTGTCTCCCTCACTCCCCCCCCGTGTCTGTCTCCCTCCCCCCCCGTGTCTGTCTCCCTCCCCCCCGTGTCTGTCTCCCTCACTCCCCCCCCGTGTCTGTCTGCCTCCCTCCCCCCCCCCCCGTGTCTGTCTCCCTCACTCCCCCCCGTGTCTGTCTCCCTCACTCCCCCCCCGTGTCTGTCGCCCTCCCCCCCCGTGTCTGCCTCCCTCCCCCCCCGTGTCTGCCTCCCTCCCCCCCCGTGTCTGTCTCCCCCCCCCGTGTCTGTCTCCCTCCCCCCCCGTGTCTGTCTCCCTCCCCCCCCCGTGTCTGTCTCCCTCCCCCCCCCCCCCGTGTCTGTCTCCCCCCCCCCCCGTGTCTGTCTCCCTCCCCCCCCCCGTGTCTGTCTCCCCCCCCCCGTGTCTGTCTCCCTCCCCCCCCCGTGTCTGTCTCCCCCCCCCCGTGTCTGTCTCCCTCCCCCCCCCGTGTCTGTCTCCCCCCCCCGTGTCTGTCTCCCTCCCCCCCCCCCCCGTGTCTGTCTCCCCCCCCCCGTGTCTGTCTCCCTCCCCCCCCCCCGTGTCTGTCTCCCCCCCCCCCCGTGTCTGTCTCCCTCCCCCCCCCGTGTCTGTCTCCCTCCCCCCCCCCCGTGTCTGTCTCCCTCCCCCCCCCGTGTCTGCCTCCCCCCCCCCCGTGTCTGTCTCCCTCCCCCCCCCGTGTCTGCCTCCCCCCCCCCCCCGTGTCTGCCTCCCTCCCCCCCCCGTGTCTGCCTCCCCCCCCCCGTGTCTGCCTCCCCCCCCCCCGTGTCTGTCTCCCCCCCCCCCCCCCGTGTCTGCCTCCCCCCCCCCCCCGTGTCTGCCTCCCCCCCCCCCCGTGTCTGTCTCCCTCCCCCCCCGTGTCTGTCTCCCTCCCCCCCCCCCCCGTGTCTGTCTCCCTCTCCCCCCGTGTCTGTCTCCCTCCCCCTCCCCACCTGTGTCTGTCTCCCTCCCCCCCCCGTGTCTGTCTCCCCCCCCCCCCGTGTCTGTCTCCCCCCCCCCGTGTCTGTCTCCCCCCCCCCTGTGTCTGTCTCCCTCCCCCCCCGTGTCTGTCTCCCTCCCCCCCCCTGTGTCTGTCTCCCTCCCCCCCCGTGTCTGTCTCCCTCCCCCCCCCCTGTGTCTGTCTCCCTCCCCTCCCCCCGTGTCTGTCTCCCCCCCCCCCGTGTCTGTCTCCCCCCCCCGTGTCTGTCTCCCTCCCCCCCCCTGTGTCTGTCTCCCTCCCCCCCCCTGTGTCTGTCTCCCCCCCCCCCGTGTCTGTCTCCCTCCCCCCCCGTGTCTGTCTCCCTCCCCCCCCCCCCCCGTGTCTGTCTCCCCCCCCCGTGTCTGTCTCCCCCCCCCGTGTCTGTCTCCCTCCCCCCCCCTGTGTCTGTCTCCCTCCCCCCCCGTGTCTGTCTCCCCCCCCCCGTGTCTGTCTCCCTCCCCCCCCTTTGTCTGTCTCCCTCCCCCCCCCTGTGTCTGTCTCCCTCCCCTCCCCCCGTGTCTGTCTCCCCCCCCCCCCCGTGTCTGTCTCCCTCCCCCCCCCGTGTCTGTCTCCCTCCCCCCCCGTGTCTGTCTCCCTCCCCCCCCCCGTGTCTGTCTCCCTCCCCCCCCCGTGTCTGTCTCCCACCCCCCCCGTGTCTGCCTCCCTCCCCCCCTGTGTCTGTCTCCCTCCCCCCCCGTGTCTGTCTCCCTCCCTCCCCCCCCCGTGTCTGTCTCCCTCCCCCCCCCCCCCGTGTCTGTCTCCCTCCCCCCCGTGTCTGTCTCCCTCCCCCCCGTGTCTGTCTCTCCCCCCCCCCCCGTGTCTGTCTCCCCCCCCCCCCGTGTCTGTCTCCCCCCCCACCCCGTGTCTGTCTCCCCCCCCCCCGTGTCTGTCTCCCTCCCCCCCCCCGTGTCTGTCTCCCCCCCCCCCCCGTGTCTGTCTCCCCCCCCCCCGTGTCTGTCTCCCCCCCCCCGTGTCTGTCTCCCCCCCCCCCGTGTCTGTCTCCCCCCCCCCCGTGTCTGTCTTCCCCCCCCCCGTGTCTGTCTCCCCCCCCCCCGTGTCTGTCTCCCCCCCCCGTGTCTGTCTCCCCCCCCCCCCGTGTCTGTCTCCCCCCCCCCGTGTCTGTCTCCCCCCCCCCGTGTCTGTCTCCCCCCCCCCCCCCGTGTCTGTCTCCCCCCCCCCCGTGTCTGTCTCCCCCCCCCCGTGTCTGTCTCCCCCCCCCCCGTGTCTGTCTCCCCCCCCCGTGTCTGTCTCCCCCCCCCGTGTCTGTCTCCCCCCCCCGTGTCTGTCTCCCCCCCCCCGTGTCTGTCTCCCCCCCCCGTGTCTGTCTCCCCCCCCCCCGTGTCTGTCTCCCCCCCCCCCGTGTCTGTCTCCCCCCCCCCCGTGTCTGTCTCCCCCCCCGTGTCTGTCTCCCCCCCCCGTGTCTGTCTCCCCCCCCCGTGTCTGTCTCCCCCCCCCGTGTCTGTCTCCCCCCCCGTGTCTGTCTCCCCCCCCGTGTCTGTCTCCCCCCCCGTGTCTGTCTCCCCCCCCCGTGTCTGTCTCCCCCCCCGTGTCTGTCTCCCCCCCCGTGTCTGTCTCCCCCCCCCGTGTCTGTCTCCCCCCCCCGTGTCTGTCGCCCCCCCCCCCGTGTCTGTCTCCCCCCCCCCCCGTGTCTGTCTCCCCCCCCCGTGTCTGTCTCTCCCCCCCCCCCGTGTCTATCTCCCTCCCCCCCCCCCGTGTCTGTCTCCCCCCCCCGTGTCTATCTCCCTCCCCCCCCCGTGTCTGTCTCCCCCCCCGTGTCTGTCTCCCCCCCCCGTGTCTGTCTCCCCCCCCCCGTGTCTGTCTCCCTCCCCCCCCCGTGTCTGTCTCTCCCCTCCCCCGTGTCTGTCTCCCCCCCCCCCCCGTGTCTGTCTCCCCCCCCCCCCCGTGTCTGTCTCCCCCCCCCCCCGTGTCTGTCGCCCCCCCCCCCGTGTCTGTCGCCCCCCCCCCGTGTCTGTCTCCCCCCCCCCCCGTGTCTGTCTCCCCCCCCCGTGTCTGTCTCTCCCCCCCCCCGTGTCTATCTCCCTCCCCCCCCCCCGTGTCTGTCTCCCCCCCCCGTGTCTATCTCCCTCCCCCCCCCGTGTCTGTCTCCCCCCCCGTGTCTGTCTCCCCCCCCCGTGTCTGTCTCCCCCCCCCCGTGTCTGTCTCCCTCCCCCCCCCGTGTCTGTCTCTCCCCTCCCCCGTGTCTGTCTCCCCCCCCCCCCCCGTGTCTGTCTCCCCCCCCCCCCGTGTCTGTCTCCCCCCCCCCCCCCGTGTCTGTCGCCCCCCCCCCCGTGTCTGTCGCCCCCCCCCCCGTGTCTGTCTCCCCCCCCCCCCCGTGTCTGTCTCCCCCCCCGTGTCTGTCTCTCCCCCCCCCCGTGTCTATCTCCCTCCCCCCCCCCGTGTCTGTCTCCCCCCCCCGTGTCTATCTCCCTCCCCCCCCCGTGTCTGTCTCCCCCCCCGTGTCTGTCTCCCCCCCCCGTGTCTGTCTCCCCCCCCCCGTGTCTGTCTCCCTCCCCCCCCCGTGTCTGTCTCTCCCCTCCCCCGTGTCTGTCTCCCCCCCCCCCGTGTCTGTCTCCCCCCCCCCCCGTGTCTGTCTCCCCCCCCCCCCCCCCGTGTCTGTCTCCCTCCCCCCCCGTGTCTGTCTCCCACCCCCCCCGTGTCTGCCTCCCTCCCCCCCCGTGTCTGTCTCCCTCCCCCCCCGTGTCTGTCTCCCTCCCCCCCCCGTGTCTGTCTCCCTCCCCCCCCGTGTCTGTCTCCCTCCCCCCCCCGTGTCTGTCTCCCTCCCCCCCCGTGTCTGTCTCCCTCCCCCCCCCGTGTCTGTCTCCCTCCCCCCCCCCGTGTCTGTCTCCCTCCCCCCCCCGTGTCTGTCTCCCTCCCCCCCCCGTGTCTGTCTCCCTCCCCCCCCGTGTCTGTCTCCCTCCCCCCCCGTGTCTGTCTCCCACCCCCCCCGTGTCTGCCTCCCTCCCCCCCTGTGTCTGTCTCCCTCCCCCCCTGTGTCTGTCTCCCTCCCCCCCCCCGTGTCTCCCTCCCCCCCCGTGTCTGTCTCCCCCCCCCCCGTGTCTGTCTCTCCCCCCCCCCCGTGTCTGTCTCTCCCCCCCCCCCCGTGTCTGTCTCCCCCCCCCCCCCCGTGTCTGTCTCCCCCCCCGTGTCTGTCTCCCCCCCCCCCGTGTCTGTCTCCCCCCCCCCCGTGTCTGTCTCCCCCCCCCCCGTGTCTGTCTCCCCCCCCGTGTCTGTCTCCCCCCCCCCGTGTCTGTCTCCCCCCCCCGTGTCTGTCTCCCCCCCCCCCCCGTGTCTGTCTCCCCCCCCCCGTGTCTGTCTCCCCCCCCCCCGTGTCTGTCTCCCCCCCCCGTGTCTGTCTCCCCCCCCCGTGTCTGTCTCCCCCCCCCCCCCGTGTCTGTCTCCCCCCCCCGTGTCTGTCTCCCCCCCCCCGTGTCTGTCTCCCCCCCGTGTCTGTCTCCCCCCCCCCCCGTGTCTGTCTCCCCCCCCCCCCCGTGTCTGTCTCCCCCCCCCCGTGTCTGTCTCCCCCCCCCCGTGTCTGTCTCCCCCCCCCCCCGTGTCTGTCTCCCCCCCCCCCGTGTCTGTCTCCCCCCCCCGTGTCTGTCTCCCCCCCCCCGTGTCTGTCTCCCCCCCCCCGTGTCTGTCTCCCCCCCCCCGTGTCTGTCTCCCCCCCCCCGTGTCTGTCTCCCCCCCCCCGTGTCTGTCTCCCCCCCCCGTGTCTGTCTCCCCCCCCCCCGTGTCTGTCTCCCCCCCGTGTCTGTCTCCCTCGCCCCCCCCGTGTCTGCCTCCCCCCCTCCCCCTCTCTGTCTGCCTCCCCCCCTCCCCCTCTCTGTCTGCCTCCCCCCCTCCCCCTCTCTGTCTGCCTCCCCCCCTCCCCCTCTCTGTCTGCCTTCCCCCCTCCCCCTCTCTGTCTGCCTCCCCCCCCTCTCTGCCTCCCCCCCCCCCCCTCTGTCTGCCTCCCCCCCCCCCTCTCTGTCTGCCTCCCCCCTCCCCCTCTCTGTCGGTCCTCCCCCTCTCTGTCGGTCCTCCCCCTCTCTGTCGGCCCTCCCCGTCTCCCCCTCTCTGTCTGCCTCCCCCCCCCCCCTCTCTGTCTGCCTCCCCCCTCCCCCTCTCTGTCGGTCCTCCCCCTCTCTGTCGGTCCTCCCCCTCTCTGTCGGTCCTCCCCCTCTCTGTCGGCCCTCCCCGTCTCCCCCTCTCTGTCGGCCTCCCCGTCTCCCCCTCTCTGTCTGTCTTCCCGTCTCCCCCTCCCTCCCTCTGTGTGTGTCTCTCACTCTCACTCTCTATGACCTGGACATCAAACTCCTCTCTCCCTGTCTCTCTGTTCTAGGCCTCAGGTACCAACTGAGTTTGATTTTGAAGATGAGCCAACTCCACAGAAGTCGTTCCTGAGTGTGAGACGGACCCCGGGTGAGACAGAGAGGATGTGGGGACGTGTGGCTGTGAGACTGAGAGGGTGTGGGGACGTGTGGGTGTGAGACTGAGAGGGTGTGGGGACGTCTGGGTGTGAGACTGAGAGGGTGTGGGGACGTCTGGGTGTGAGACTGAGGGTGTGGGGACGTCTCGGTGTGAGACTGAGAGGTTGTGGGGACGTCTCGGTGTGAGCCTGAGAGGTTGTGGGGACGTCTCGGTGTGAGCCTGAGAGGTTGTGGGGACGTCTGGGTGTGAGACTGAGAGGGTGTGGGGACGTCTGGGTGTGAGACAGGCCCCGGGTGAGACTGAGAGGGTGTGGGGACGTCTCGGTGTGAGACTGAGAGGGTGTGGGGACGTCTGGGTGTGAGACGGGCCCCGGGTGAGACTGAGAGGGTGTGGGGACGTCTGGGTGTGAGACTGAGAGGGTGTGGGGACGTCTGGGTGTGAGACGGACCCCGGGTGAGACTGAGAGGGTGTGGGGACGTCTGGGTGTGAGATGGACCCCGGGTGAGACTGAGAGGGTGTGGGGACGTCTGGGTGTGAGACTGAGAGGGTGTGGGGACGTCTGGGTGTGAGACGGACCCCGGGTGAGACTGAGAGGGTGTGGGGACGTCTGGGTGTGAGACTGAGAGGGTGTGGGGACGTCTGGGTGTGAGACTGAGAGGGTGTGGGGACGTCTGGGTGTGAGACTGAGAGGGTGTGGGGACGTCTGGGTGTGAGACTGAGAGGGTGTGGGGACGTCTGGGTGTGAGACTGAGAGGGTGTGGGGACGTCTGGGTGTGAGACTGAGAGGGTGTGGGTGAATGCGGGGGTGAGTGTACCCCACAGTGATCGGGGGGGGGGAGGGGGGAGTGTACCCCACAGGGATTGGAGGGAATGGGAGGGGAGGGTGAGTGTACCCCACAGAGATCGGTGGGGGGGGGAATAGGAGGGTGAATGTAACCCATAGTGGGGGGGGGGGGGTGAGTGTACCCCACAGGGATCGGGGGAGGGAGGAGTGTACCCCACAGGGATCGGGGGGGGGAATAGGGGGGTGAGTGTACCCCACAGGGATCGGGGGGGGGGGAATAGGGGGGTGAGTGTACCCCACAGTGATCGGGGGGGGGGGAATAGGGGGGTGAGTGTACCCCACAGTGATCGGGGGGGGGGGGAGAGTGTACCCCACAGGGATTGGGAATGGGAGGGGAGGGTGAGTGTACCCCACAGAGATCGGTGGGGGGGGGAGAGAGTGTACCCCACAGGGATTGGGAATGGGAGGGGAGGGTGAGTGTACCCCACAGTGATCGGGGGGGGGGGAGAGTGTACCCCACGGGATTGGGAATGGGAGGGGAGGGTGAGTGTACCCCACAGAGATCGGTGGGGGGGGGAATAGGAGGGTGAATGTAACCCATAGTGGGGGGGGGGAGGGGGTGAGTGTACCCCACAGGGATCGGGGGGGGTGGTGAGTGTACCCCACAGGGATCGGGGGGGTTGGTGAGTGTACACTGAGATCTGGAGTGTCTGGGTTAAAGGTCAACCCTCTGAGCAGGCCGGGCCCAGCATTTCCCTCCCTCCCTAACGTCTTTCTCCCCCCACCCCCCACTGTCCTCTCTCCCCCCCACACACCCCCGCCCCCCCATTGTCCTCTCTCCCCCCACACCCCCAACACCCACTGTCCTCTCTCTCCCCCAACACCCACTGTCCTCTCTCTCCCCCAACACCCACTGTCCTCTCTCTCCCCCAACACCCACTGTCCTCTCTCCCCCCCCAACTCCCACTGTCCTCTCTCCCCCCACCATCCACTGTCCTCTCTCCCCCCCACATACCCCCGCCCCCCCATTGTCCTCTCTCCCCCCATACCCCCAACACCCACTGTCCTCTCTCCCCCCCCAACTCCCACTGTCCTCTCCCTCCCCAACACCCACTGTCCTCACCCCCCAACTCCCACTGTCCTCTCTCCCCCCCCAACACCCACTGTCCTCTCTCCCCCCCCCAACACCCACTGTCCTCTCTCCCCCCCCAACACCCACTGTCCTCTCTCCCCCCAACACCCACTGTCCTCTCTCCCCCCCCCCCAACACCCACTGTCCTCTCTCACCCCCCAACACCCACTGTCCTCTCTCCCCCCCCAACACCCACTGTCCTCTCTCCCCCCAACACCCACTGTCCTCTCTCCCCCCCCCAACACCCACTGTCCTCTCTCCCCCCAACACCCACTGTCCTCTCCCTCCCCAACACCCACTGTCCTCACCCCCCAACTCCCACTGTCCTCTCTCCCCCCAACACCCACTGTCCTCTCTCCCCTCCCCAACACCCACTGTCCTCACCCCCCAACTCCCACTGTCCTCTCTCCCCCCAACACCCACTGTCCTCTCTCCCCCCCCAACACCCACTGTCCTCTCTCCCCCCAACACCCACTGTCCTCTCTCCCCCCCCAACTCCCACTGTACTCTCCCTCCCCAACACCCACTGTCCTCACCCCCCAACTCCCACTGTCCTCTCTCCCCCCCCAACACCCACTGTCCTCTCTCCCCCCCCCAACACCCACTGTCCTCTCTCCCCCCCCAACACCCACTGTCCTCTCTCCCCCCAACACCCACTGTCCTCTCTCCCCCCCCAACACCCACTGTCCTCTCACCCCCCCCAACACCCACTGTCCTCTCTCCCCCCCCAACACCCACTGTCCTCTCTCCCCCCAACACCCACTGTCCCACTGTCCTCTCTCCCCCCCCCAACACCCACTGTCCTCTCTCCCCCCCCAACACCCACTGTCCTCTCTCCCCCCAACACCCACTGTCCTCTCTCCCCCCCCCAACACCCACTGTCCTCTCTCCCCCCAACACCCACTGTCCTCTCTCCCCCCCCAACACCCACTGTCCTCTCTCCCCCCCCCAACACCCACTGTCCTCTCTCCCCCCCCCAACACCCACTGTCCTCTCACCCCCCCAACACCCACTGTCCTCTCACCCCCCCAACACCCACTGTCCTCTCACCCCCCCAACACCCACTGTCCTCTCTCCCCTCCCCAACACCCACTGTCCTCTCTCCCCCCCCAACACCCACTGTCCTCTCTCCCCCCCCCAACACCCACTGTCCTCTCTCCCCCCCAATGCCCACTGTCCTCTCACCCCCCCCAATGCCCACTGTCCTCTCACCCCCCCCAACTCCCACTGTCCTCTCACCCCCCAACTCCCACTGTCCTCTCTCCCCCCAACTCCCACTGTCCTCTCTCCCCCCAACTCCCACTGTCCTCTCTCCCCCCAACTCCCACTGTTCTCACCCCCCAACTCCCACTGTCCTCTCTCCCCCCCCAACACCCACTGTCCTCTCTCCCCCCCCCAACACCCACTGTCCTCTCACCCCCCCAACACCCACTGTCCTCTCACCCCCCCAACACCCACTGTCCTCTCACCCCCCCCAACACCCACTGTCCTCTCTCCCCCCCCCACACCCCCGCCCCCCCATTGTCCTCTCTCCCCCCATACACCCAACACCCACTGTCCTCTCTCCCCACCCAACACCCACTGTCCTCTCTCCCCCCCCCAACACCCACTGTCCTCTCTCCCCCCCCAACTCCCACTGTCCTCTCCCTCCCCAACACCCACTGTCCTCACCCCCCAACACCCACTGTCCTCTCTCCCCCCCCCCCAACACCCACTGTCCTCTCTCCCCCCCAATGCCCACTGTCCTCTCACCCCCCCCAATGCCCACTGTCCTCTCACCCCCCCCAACTCCCACTGTCCTCTCACCCCCCAACTCCCACTGTCCTCTCACCCCCCAACTCCCACTGTCCTCTCTCCCCCCAACTCCCACTGTCCTCTCTCCCCCCAACTCCCACTGTCCTCTCTCCCCCCAACTCCCACTGTCCTCTCTCCCCCCAACTCCCACTGTCCTCTCTCCCCCCCCCAACACCCACTGTCCTCTCACCCCCCCAACACCCACTGTCCTCTCACCCCCCCAACACCCACTGTCCTCTCACCCCCCCAACACCCACTGTCCTCTCTCCCCCCCCAACACCCACTGTCCTCTCTCCCCCCCCAACACCCACTGTCCTCTCTCCCCCCCCCCAACACCCACTGTCCTCTCTCCCCCCCCAACACCCACTGTCCTCTCTCCCCCCCCCAACACCCACTGTCCTCTCTCCCCCCCCAACACCCACTGTCCTCTCTCCCCCCCCCCAACACCCACTGTCCTCTCTCCCCCCCCCCCAACACCCACTGTCCTCTCTCCCCCCCCCAACACCCACTGTCCTCTCTTCCCCAACACCCACTGTCCTCTCACCCCCCAACACCCACTGTCCTCTCTCCCCCCAACACCCACTGTCCTCTCTCCCCCCCCCAACACCCACTGTCCTCTCTCCCCCCCCCAACACCCACTGTCCTCTCTCCCCCCCCCAACACCCACTGTCCTCTCTCCCCCCCCCCCAACACCCACTGTCCTCTCTCCCCCCCAACTCCCACTGTCCTCTCTTCCCCAACACCCACTATCCTCTCTCCCTCCCCAACACCCACTGTCCTCTCTTCCCCAACACCCACTATCCTCTCTCCCCCCACCCCCCCCCAACACCCACTGTCCTCTCTCCCCCCCAACACCCACTGTCCTCTCTCCCCCCCCAATACCCACTGTCCTCTCACCCCCCCAACACCCACTGTCCTCTCTCCCTCCCCACCACCCGCTGTCCTCTCTCCCCCCACCCTCCCCACCACCCGCTGTCCTCTCTCCCCCCACCCTCCCCACCACCCACTGTCCTCTCTCCCCTCCCACCCTCCCCACCACCCGCTGTCCTCTCTCCCCCCACCCTCCCACCACCCGCTGTCCTCTCTCCCCCCACCCTCCCCAACACCCACTGTCCTCTCTCCCCTCAACACCCACTGTCCTCTCCCCCCCCCAACACCCACTGTCCTCTCTCCCCCCCCCCAACACCCACTGTCCTCTCTCCCCCCCAACACCCACTGTCCTCTCTCCCCCCCCCCAACACCCACTGTCCTCTCTCCCCCCCAACACCCACTGTCCTCTCTCCCCCCCCAACACCCACTGTCCTCTCTCCCCCCCCAACACCCACTGTCCTCTCTCCCCCCCCAACACCCACTGTCCTCTCTCCCCCCCCCAACACCCACTGTCCTCTCTCCCCTCAACACCCACTGTCCTCTCCCCCCCCCAACACCCACTGTCCTCTCTCCCCCCCCCAACACCCACTGTCCTCTCTCCCCCCCAACACCCACTGTCCTCTCCCCCCCCCCAACACCCACTGTCCTCTCTCCCCCCCCAACACCCACTGTCCTCTTCCCCCCCCCCAACACCCACTGTCCTCTCTCCCCCCCCCAACACCCACTGTCCTCTCCCCCCCCCAACACCCACTGTCCTCTCTCCCCCCCCCAACACCCACTGTCCTCTCTCCCCCCCCCAACACCCACTGTCCTCTCTCCCCCCCCCAACACCCACTGTCCTCTCTCCCCCCCCCCCCACCACCCGCTGTCCTCTCTCCCCCCCCACCACTCACTGTCCTCTCTCCCCTCCCACCTTCTCCTCCCCCCCCCCCCCCACCACCCCCCACAGCTGGCAGCTCGACCCGGACACAGGGAAGGCAGGCCCGCCTGGACAAGGTTCTCTCGGACATGAAACGACACAGGAAGATCGAGGAGCAGATGATGAAGACTGGCAAGGATATCTTCCAGATGGACCAGGATGAGATTCCCAGTCCCGGGAGGTGCAAAGGAATCTTTCAACGGCGCAACTACTGAGCAAAAGAAGGGCTGGGGGCGATGGGGGCAATAAAGAAGGGCGTGGTCCCAAAGGGGGAAGATTGTGAAGGGGAGACTCGGCTCCCCAGGTGCCAGGAAATGACTGGGGTGAGAAACCTCCTGGAAATCAAGGTGGAATCTCTGGCTTAAAGCTGCATTGGTTCAGGAAGAGAAGTGTTGTGAATTGTTCTGTTGTAACGCACGCTGTCTGATTTTACATCAGGCTCTGAGATGACAGTAATTCCGTGTTTGAGCTGTCTGATTCACACCTTACTGTGTTGTGAGTTTGAGACGGAAATCCAATCTGTAACCTCACTGCTCTGCAGGGGCGGTGTTTCAGGGGGAGGGATCTTTGTGTACAGGACAGTGTCCTTTTTGTTTAAAAACTGTCGTTTCTACTCGTTTCATTGTGCTCATTAAAAACAATTGTACTACCCAGAAACACTCATTCTTCTCGGGTGGGTGGGTGTGTGTGTGGATGGGTGTAGGGGGAGTGGTGGGCATAGGGGTGTAGGGAAGGGTGGGCGTCGGGGTGGGTCCGGGTGTAGGGGTGGGTCCGGGTGTGGGGATGTGTGTAGGGGGAGTGCGGGTGTGGGGATGTGTGTAGGGGTGGGGGTGGGTGCGGGGATGTGTGTAGGGGTGGGGGTGGGTGTAGGGATGGGTGCGGGTGTAGGGGTGTGTGTAGGGGTGGGTGTGGGTGTAGGGGTGTGTGTAGGGGTGGGTGCGGGTGTAGGGGTGGGTCCGGGTGTGGGGATGTGTGTAGGGGTGGGTGCGGGTGTAGGGATGTGTGTAGGGGGAGTGCGGGTGTAGGGATGTGTGTAGGGGGAGTGCGGGTGTAGGGATGTGTGTAGTGGTGGGTGCGGGTGTAGGGATGTGTGTAGGGGGAGTGCGGGTGTAGGGATGTGTGTAGGGGTGGGTGCGGGTGTAGGGATGTGTGTAGGGGGAGTGCGGGTGTAGGGATGTGTGTAGTGGTGGGTGCGGGTGTAGGGATGTGTGTAGGGGGAATGCGGGTGTAGGGATGTGTGTAGGGGTGGGTGCGGGTGTAGGGATGTGTGTAGGGGTGGGTGCGGGTGTAGGGGTGGGTGCGGGTGTAGGGATGCGTGTAGGGGTGGGTGCGGGTGTAGGGGTGGGTGCGGGTGTAGGGATGTGTGTAGGGGTGGGTGCGGGTGTAGGGATGTGTGTAGGGGTGGGTGCGGGTGTAGGGATGTGTGTAGGGGTGGGTGCGGGTGTAGGGGGGAGTGCGGGTGTAGGGATGTGTGTAGGGGTGGGTGCGGGTGTAGGGGTGGGTGCGGGTGTAGGGGTGGGTGCGGGTGTAGGGGTGGGTGCGGGTGTAGGGATGTGTGTAGGGGTGGGTGCGGGTGTAGGGGTGGGTGCGGGTGTAGGGATGTGTGTAGGGGTGGGTGCGGGTGTAGGGGTGGGTGCGGGTGTAGGGATGTGTGTAGGGGTGGGTGCGGGTGTAGGGGTGGGTGCGGGTGTAGGGGTGGGTGCGGGTGTAGGGATGTGTGTAGGGGTGGGTGCGGGTGTAGGGGTGGGTGCGGGTGTAGGGATGTGTGTAGGGGAGGGTGCGGGTGTAGGGATGTGTGTAGGGGTGGGTGCAGGTGTAGGGATGTGTGTAGGGGTGGGTGCGGGTGTAGGGGTGGGTGCGGGTGTAGGGATGTGTGTAGGGGTGGGTGCGGGTGTAGGGCTGGGTGCGGGTGTAGGGATGTGTGTAGGGGTGGGTGCGGGTGTAGGGGTGGGTGCGGGTGTAGGGATGTGTGTAGGGGTGGGTGCGGGTGTAGGGATGTGTGTAGGGGTGGGTGCGGGTGTAGGGGTGGGTGCGGGTGTAGGGATGCGTGTAGGGGTGGGTGCGGGTGTAGGGGTGGGTGCGGGTGTAGGGATGTGTGTGGGGGTGGGTGCGGGTGTAGGGGTGGGTGCGGGTGTAGGGATGTGTGTGGGGGTGGGTGCGGGTGTAGGGATGTGTGTAGGGGTGGGTGCGGGTGTAGGGGTGGGTGCGGGTGTAGGGATGTGTGTAGGGGTGGGTGCGGGTGTAGGGCTGGGTGCGGGTATAGGGATGTGTGTAGGGGTGGGTGCGGGTGTAGGGATGTGTGTAGGGGTGGGTGCGGGTGTAGGGGTGGGTGCGGGTGTAGGGATGTGTGTAGGGGTGGGTGCGGGTGTAGGGATGTGTGTAGGGGTGGGTGCGGGTGTAGGGGTGGGTGCGGGTGTAGGGATGCGTGTAGGGGTGGGTGCGGGTGTAGGGGTGGGTGCGGGTGTAGGGATGTGTGTGGGGGTGGGTGCGGGTGTAGGGATGTGTGTGGGGGTGGGTGCGGGTGTAGGGATGTGTGTAGGGGTGGGTGCGGGTGTAGGGATGCGTGTAGGGGTGGGTGCGGGTGTAGGGATGCGTGTAGGGGTGGGTGCGGGTGTAGGGATGTGTGTAGGGATGTGTGTAGGGGTGGGTGCGGGTGTAGGGGTGGGTGCGGGTGTAGGGGTGGGTGCGGGTGTAGGGATGTGTGTAGGGGTGGGTGCGGGTGTAGGGATGTGTGTAGGGGTGGGTGCGGGTGTAGTGGTGGGTGCGGGTGTAGGGATGTGTGTAGGGGTGGGTGCGGGTGTAGGGGATGTGTGTAGGGGGTGGGTGCGGGTGTAGGGGATGTGTGTAGGGGGTGGGTGCGGATGTAGGGGATGTGTGTAGGGGTGCGTGTAGGGGTGGGTGCGGGTGTAGGGGATGTGTGTAGGGGGTGGGTGCGGGTGTAGGGGATGTGTGTAGGGGGTGGGTGCGGGTGTAGGGGATGTGTGTAGGGGTGCGTGTAGGGGTGGGTGCGGGTGTAGGGGATGTGTGTAGGGGTGCGTGTAGGGGTGGGTGCGGGTGTAGGGGAGGTTCGGGAGTAGGGGCGGGTGTAGGGGTGGGTGTAGGGATGGGTGCGGGTGTAGGGGAGGTTCGGGAGTAGGGGGGGGGGGGGTGGTGTCGTGTGTAGGTGTGCGACACAGTGAAAGACACAAGGTTCACGAATCTTTATTCAGTTTCCCACCAGGAAGGTGGGATGGTGTGGGTGAAGGTGGGATGGTGTGGGTGAAGGTGGGATGGTGTGGGTGAAGGTGCGATGGTGTGGGTGAAGGTGGGATGGTGTGGGTGAAGGTGGGATGGTGTGGGTGAAGGTGGGATGGTGTGGGTGAAGGTGGGATGGTGTGGGTGAAGGTGGGATGGTGTGGGTGAAGGTGGGATGGTGTGGGTGAAGGTGGGATGGTGTGGGTGAAGGTGGGATGGTGTGGGTGAAGGTGGGATGGTGTGTGTGAAGGTGGGATGGTGTGTGTGAAGGTGGGATGGTGTGGGTGAAGGTGCGATGGTGTGGGTGAAGGTGCGATGGTGTGGGTGAAGGTGGGATGGTGTGGGTGAAGGTGGGATGGTGTGTGTGAAGGTGGGATGGTGTGTGTGAAGGTGGGATGGTGTGGGTGAAGGTGGGATGGTGTGGGTGTGGGTGCGATGGTGTGGGTGAAGGTGGGATGGTGTGGGTGAAGGTGCGATGGTGTGGGTGAAGGTGGGATGGTGTGGGTGTGGGTGCGATGGTGTGGGTGAAGGTGGGATGGTGTGGGTGAAGGTGCGATGGTGTGGGTGAAGGTGCGATGGTGTGGGTGAAGGTGCGATGGTGTGGGTGAAGGTGGGATGGTGTGGGTGAAGGTGCGATGGTGTGGGTGAAGGTGGGATGGTGTGGGTGAAGGTGGGATGGTGTGGGTGAAGGTGGGATGGTGTGGGTGAAGGTGCGATGGTGTGGGTGAAGGTGCGATGGTGTGGGTGAAGGTGGGATGGTGTGGGTGAAGGTGCGATGGTGTGGGTGAAGGTGCGATGGTGTGGGTGAAGGTGCGATGGTGTGGGTGAAGGTGGGATGGTGTGGGTGAAGGTGCGATGGTGTGGGTGAAGGTGGGATGGTGTGGGTGTGGGTGCGATGGTGTGGGTGAAGGTGGGATGGTGTGGGTGAAGGTGCGATGGTGTGGGTGAAGGTGCGATGGTGTGGGTGAAGGTGCGATGGTGTGGGTGAAGGTGGGATGGTGTGGGTGAAGGTGGGATGGTGTGGGTGAAGGTGGGATGGTGTGGGTGAAGGTGGGATGGTGTGGGTGAAGGTGCGATGGTGTGGGTGAAGGTGCGATGGTGTGGGTGAAGGTGGGATGGTGTGGGTGAAGGTGGGATGGTGTGGGTGAAGGTGGGATGGTGTGGGTGAAGGTGGGATGGTGTGGGTGAAGGTGGGATGGTGTGGGTGAAGGTGCGATGGTGTGGGTGAAGGTGGGATGGTGTGGGTGAAGGTGCGATGGTGTGGGTGAAGGTGGGATGGTGTGGGTGAAGGTGCGATGGTGTGGGTGAAGGTGGGATGGTGTGGGTGAAGGTGGGATGGTGTGGGTGAAGGTGGGATGGTGTGGGTGAAGGTGCGATGGTGTGGGTGAAGGTGCGATGGTGTGGGTGAAGGTGGGATGGTGTGGGTGAAGGTGGGATGGTGTGGGTGAAGGTGCGATGGTGTGGGTGAAGGTGCGATGGTGTGGGTGAAGGTGGGATGGTGTGGGTGAAGGTGCGATGGTGTGGGTGAAGGTGCGATGGTGTGGGTGAAGGTGGGATGGTGTGGGTGAAGGTGGGATGGTGTGGGTGGGTGAATGAACCATAGGTGAAGTTTGGCCAGGAGCAGGAGCAGACCCACGAGGAGGTCTTCAGACCTGCCCTCCCTCCTCCGTACCGGGTGCCCGAAGATCAGGAGCGTGGGACTGAAGTGCAGCCAGAAACAGAGGAGGAGGTTTTTGAGGAAATGGAAATGCCCCACACCCAATATACACGTGGTCCACGGACTCCACAGCGCCACAGAACAAGCAGTTGGGCTGGGAGTCCGTGAACCCCCGAAACCTGCGGTTGCAGGGGACTGCTGCGTGCAGCACCCTCCACCCCAGATCCCCGAGAGAAAGGGGGAGGACTCCCGCGTAGAGAGCCCTCCCTTGGGGCTCCCAGGGGAGTGTCTGGGAGGTGGATGAGGGAGAGGAGGTGGACGGTGTCCAGCATCGGTCTGTACAGGGCCCGCCGTTTCACGTTCCGAAAAGAGGCAAAACTGAAATTCCGGAGGCGGCTCAAACCGGTCCCCGGGGGGACGTACGGGACCTGGGGGCCAATGTGAAACCCCGTCTGGGCTGGGGTGAGTGTGGACGGGATTCCACGTCGGGACCGAGCACCACCGCTTTAAGGTGTCGAATGGCAGTGACCATGAAGCAGACGTCTACCGTTGTCCTGTTTGTGGATGTCCGTACCCAATCTTGTTATACAGACCCGTTTACCAGGATAGCAGTCAGTAACATCATTCACTGGACTGGACTGGACTGGACGTCCATGTACATCCTGAACGTCCTGCAAGAGATCTCTGCCATGGGAATATCAGTACTTACAGCTGGAACAATACCACATTTGGAGAGAAACAGCCTGGGTTTGGTCTGGAATGTCACATTTGAACACTTTTTAACAGAGAGGTGATATGATGCTGTTTGTTGGTGTGTGGGATGGGGAACTGGGTGTGAGAACTTTGCAAGAGCAATGTTCTTTGTTCCCTGTGTGCGCGTGTGTCCTTCAGTCTGTGTCTCTGTCTGTGCTTTCTCTGAAGTTTGTCTCATCAAACGGAATTGACAAGTTACTTGAAGATCTCATCAGTGCGAGTGGAGAGTTCCGGAAGGAACGTTGTGAATACACATCACCTCTTTCTGAAAACCATAACTGATCCAGCAAGACACCACTGTGCCAACAAAGAGACACAGGCTAAACACCAACTCTCAGACAAGCTGTAGATCATTTCTCCTACGTTTACCTTCATTTAGGCAGTGTCGTTTTAAGGGAACACTTTGCTGCATTTTCATATTTGTTTTCATTGTAAGAGGGTGTGTGTGTGTGAGAGAGAGAGAGAGTGTGTGAATGTCTGAGAAACAGATAGCATGTGTGTGAGAGAGAGAGAGATAGTGTCTCTGTGGGTGTGCGAGAGAGAGAGAGACTCTGCGTGTGTGCGAGAGAGAGAGACTCTGCGTGTGTGCGAGAGAGAGACAGCGTGTGTGTGTGAGAGAGAGAGACAGTGTGTGTGCGAGAGAGAGAGACAGCGTGTGTGGGTGTGAGAGAGAGAGAGACAGCGTGTGTGAGAGAGAGAGAGAGAGACAGTGTCTCTGTGGGTGTGCGAGAGAGAGAGAGAGAGACAGTGTCTGTGTGGGTGTGTGAGAGAGAGAGACAGCATGTATGTGTGCGAGAGAGAGAGAGACAGTGTCTGTGTGGGTGTGTGAGAGAGAGAGAGAGAGACAGTGTCTGTGTGGGTGTGTGTGAGAGAGAGAGAGAGACAGTGTCTGTGTGGGTGTGTGAGAGAGACAGCGTGTGTGTGTGCGAGAGAGAGAGAGACAGTGTCTCTGTGGGTGTGTGAGAGAGAGAGACAGTGTGTGTGTGGGTGTGTGAGAGAGACTGTGTGTGTGTGCGAGAGAGAGAGAGACAGTGTGTGTGTGCGAGAGAGAGAGAGAGACTGTGCGAGAGACAGAGAGAGACTCTGTGTGTGCGAGAGACAGAGAGAGACTCTGTGTGTGCGAGAGACAGAGAGAGACTCTGTGTGTGCGAGAGACAGAGAGAGACTCTGTGTGTGCGAGAGACAGAGAGAGACTCTGTGTGTGCGAGAGACAGAGAGAGACTCTGTGTGTGCGAGAGACAGAGAGACAGCGTGTGTGTGAGAGACAGCGTGTGTGTGTGTGAGAGAGAAAGAGAGAGACAGCGTGTGTGAGAGAGAAAGAGAGAGACAGCGTGTGTGTGTGTGAGACAGAGAGACAGCGTGTGTGTGTGCAAGAGAGAGAGAGAGACAGCGTGCGTGTGTGAGAGAGAGACAGTGTGTGTGTGTGCGAGAGAGAGACAGTGTGTGTGTGTGCGAGAGAGAGAGAGCGCGTGTGTGTGCGAGAGAGAGCGCGTGTGTGTGCGAGAGAGAGCGCGTGTGTGTGCGAGAGAGAGACAGCGCATGTGTGTGCGAGAGAGAGAGAGACAGCGTGTGTGTGAGAGAGAAAGAGAGAGACAGCGTGTGTGTGTGAGAGAGACAGCGTGTGTGTGTGAGAGAGACAGCGTGTGTGTGTGTGTGAGAGACAGACAGCATGTGTGTGTGCAAGAGACAGAGAGACAGCATGTGTGTGTGCAAGAGAGAGAGAGACAGCGTGCGTGTGTGAGAGACAGCATGAATGTATGTGAGAGAGAGACAGTGTGTGTGTGTGTGCGAGAGAGAGAGAGACAGCGTGTGTGTGCGAGAGAGAGAGAGCGGGTGTGTGCGAGAGAGAGAGAGCGCGTGTGTGTGCGAGAGAGAGACAGCGCATGTGTGTGCGAGAGAGAGAGACAGCGTGTGTGTGTGTGCGAGAGAGACAGCGTGTGTGTGTGTGCGAGAGAGAGAGACAGCGTGTGTGTGTGCGAGAGAGAGAGACAGCGTGTGTGTGTGCGAGAGAGAGAGACAGCATGTGTGTGTGCGAGAGAGAGAGACAGCGTGTGTGTGTGCGAGAGAGACAGTGTGTGTGCGAGAGAGAGAGACAGCGCGTGTGTGTGCGAGAGAGAGACTCTGTGTGTGTGCGAGAGAGAGAGACAGCATGTGTGTGTGCGAGAGAGAGAGACAGCATGTGTGTGTGCGAGAGAGAGAGAGACAGCGTGTGTGTGCGAGAGAGAGAGAGACAGCGCGTGTGTGTGCGAGAGAGAGCGAGACAGTGCGTGTGTGTGCGAGAGAGAGAGAGACAGCGCGTGTGTGTGTGAGAGAGAGAGAGAGACAGAGCGTGTGTGTGTGAGAGAGAGAGACAGCGTGTGTGGGTGTGAGAGAGAGAGACAGCGTGTGTGTGAGAGAGAGAGAGACAGTGTCTGTGTGGGTGTGTGAGAGGGAGAGAGAGACAGTGTGTGTGTGTGCGAGAGAGAGAGAGACAGCGCGTGTGTGTGCGAGAGAGAGAGAGAGAGACAGCGTGCGTGTGTGTGCGAGAGAGAGAGAGAGACAGCGCGTTTGCGTGTGTGTGTGAGAGAGAGAGACAGCGTGTGTGGATGTGAGAGAGAGAGAGAGACAGCGTGTGTGTGCGAGAGAGAGAGACAGCGTGTGTGTGCGAGAGAGAGAGACAGACAGCGTGTGTGTGTGCAAGAGAGAGAGACAGCGTGTGTGTGCGAGAGAGAGAGAGAGACAGCGTGTGTGTGCGAGAGAGAGAGACAGCGTGTGTGTGCGAGAGAGAGAGAGAGAGAGACAGCGCGTGTGTGTGTGCGAGAGAGAGAGAGAGACAGCGCGTGTGTGTGCGAGAGAGAGACAGCGCGTGTGTGTGTGTGTGTGAGAGAGAGAGAGACAGAGCGTGTGTGTGTGAGAGAGAGAGAGACAGCGTGTGTGGGTGTGAGAGAGAGACAGTGTCTGTGTGGGTGTGTGAGAGGGAGAGAGAGACAGTGTGTGTGTGTGCGAGAGAGAGAGAGAGACTCTGTGTGTGTGTGTGTGCGAGAGAGAGAGAGACAGCGCGTGTGTGTGCGAGAGAGAGAGAGAGACAGCGTGTGTGGATGTGAGAGAGAGAGAGAGACTGTCTGTGTGGGTGTGTGAGAGAGAGACAGACAGTGTGTGTGTGTGTGTGCGAGAGAGAGAGAGAGACAGCGTGTGTGTGTGCAAGAGAGAGAGACAGCGTGTGTGTGTGTGCGAGAGAGAGAGAGAGACAGCGTGTGTGTGTGCAAGAGAGAGAGACAGCGTGTGTGTGTGCGAGAGAGAGACAGCGTGTGTGTGTGCGAGAGAGAGACTCTGTGTGTGTGTGTGCGAGAGAAAGAGACAGCGTGTGTGTGTGTGCGAGACAGCATGTGTGTATGTGTGAGAGACAGCATGTGTGTGTGTGTGTGTGTGAGAGACAGCATGTGTGTGTGAGAGAGAGAGACAGCATGTGTGTGTGAGAGAGAGAGACAGCGTGTGTGAGAGAGAGAGAGAGACAGTGTGTGTGAGAGAGAGACAGCGTGTGTGTGTGAGAGAGAGAGACAGTGTGTGTGAGAGAGAGACAGCGTGTGTGTGTGAGAGAGAGACAGTGACAGCGTGTGTGTGCGACAGAGACAGCGTGTGTGTGCGAGAGAGAGAGACAGAGAGACAGCGTGTGTGTGCGAGAGAGACAGCGTGTGTGGGTGCGAGAGAGAGACAGAGAGACAGCGTGTGTGTGCGAGAGAGAGAGAGAGACAGCGTGTGTGTGCGAGAGAGAGAGAGAGACAGCGTGTGTGTGTGTGCAAGAGAGAGAGACAGCGTGTGTGTGTGCGAGAGAGAGACAGCGTGTGTATGTGCGAGAGAGAGAGAGACAGCGTGTGTGAGAGAGAGAGAGACAGCGTGTGTGTGTGCAAGAGAGAGAGACAGCGTGTGTGTGTGCGAGAGAGAGAGTCAGCGTGTGTGTGTGCGAGAGAAAGAGACAGAGTCAGCATGTGTGTGTGCGAGAGAAAGAGACAGCGTGTGTGTGTGTGAGAGAGAGACAGCGTGTGTGTGTGAGAGAGACAGCGTGTGTGTGTGAGAGACAGAGAGAGATGTGTGTGCGACAGAGAGACAGCGTGTGTGTGTGAGAGAGACAGCGTGTGTGTGTGAGAGACAGAGAGAGATGTGTGTGCGACAGAGAGACAGCGTGTGTGCGAGAGAGACAGAGAGACAGCGTGTGTGTGTGAGAGAGACAGCGTGTGTGTGTGAGAGACAGAGAGAGATGTGTGTGCGACAGAGAGACAGCGTGTGTGTGTGAGAGAGACAGCGTGTGTGTGTGAGAGACAGAGAGAGATGTGTGTGCGACAGAGAGACAGCGTGTGTGCGAGAGAGACAGAGAGACAGCGTGTGTGTGCGAGAGAGACAGCGTGTGTGTGAGAGAGAGACAGAGAGACAGCGTGTGTGTGCGAGAGAGAGACAGCGTGTGTGTGTGCGAGAGAGAGAGACAGCGTGTGTGTGTGCGAGAGAGAGAGACAGCGTGTGTGTGCGAGAGAGAGACTGTGTGTGTGAGAGAGAGAGAGAGACAGCGTGTGTGTGTGCGAGAGAGAGAGACAGCGTGTGTGTGAGCGAGAGAGAGAGACAGCGTGTGTGTGAGAGAAAGACAGCGCGTGTGTGTGAGAGAGAGCACTTGTGTGTGTGTGAGAGAGAGAGAGAGAGCGCGTGTGTGTGTGTGAGAGAGAGAGACAGCGCGTGTGTGTGAGAGAGAGAGACAGCACGTGTGTGTGAGAGAGAGAGACAGCACGTGTGTGTGTGAGAGAGAGCACATGTGTGTGTGAGAGAGAGAGAGCGCGTGTGTGTGAGAGAGAGAGAGAGCGTGTGTGTGTGTGAGAGAGAGAGAGCGCGTGTGTGTGAGAGAGAGAGAGCGAGCGCGCGTGTGTGTGTGAGAGAGAGAGAGCGCGCGTGTGTGTGAGAGAGAGACAGCGTGTGTGAGAGAGAGACAGCGCGTGTGTGTGTGAGAGAGAGACAGCGTGTGTGTGTGAGAGAGAGACAGCGCGTGTGTGTGTGAGAGAGAGCACATGTGTGTGTGAGAGAGAGAGAGCACGTGTGTGTGTGTGAGAGAGAGAGAGCACGTGTGTGTGTGAGAGAGAGAGAGCACGTGTGTGTGTGTGAGAGAGAGAGAGCACGTGTGTGTGTGTGAGAGAGAGAGCGCGTGTGTGTGTGTGAGAGAGAGCACGCGTGTGTGTGTGTGAGAGAGAGAGAGAGAGCGCGTGTGTGTGTGTGAGAGAGAGAGACAGCACGTGTGTGTGAGAGAGAGAGAGACAGCGTGTGTGTGTGTGTGCGAGAGAGAGAGACAGCGCGCGTGTGTGTGTGTGAGAGAGAGAGAGATAGTGCGTGTGTGTGTGAGAAAGAGCGCGCGCGTGTGTGTGAGAGAGAGAGTGCGTGTGTGAGAGAGAGAGACAGCGTGTGTGCGTGTGTGAGAGAGAGAGACAGCGTGTGTGTGTGTGTGAGAGAGACAGCGTGTGTGTGTGTGTGTGTGAGAGAGAGACTGTGTGTGTGTGTGTGAGAGAGAGAGACTGTGTGTGTGTGTGAGAGAGAGAGAGACAGCGTGTGTGTGCGAGAGAGAGAGAGACAGCGTGTGTGTGTGTGTGAGAGAGAGACAGCACGTGTGTGTGTGTGTGAGAGAGAGAGACAGCGTGTGTGTGTGTGAGAGAGAGAGACAGCGCGTGTGAGAGAGAGAGACAGCGCGTGTGAGAGAGAGAGAGACAGCGCGTGTGAGAGAGAGAGAGACAGCGCGTGTGTGTGTGTGAGAGAGAGACAGCGCGTGTGTGAGAGAGAGAGACAGCGCGTGTGTGAGAGAGAGAGAGACAGCGCGTGTGTGAGAGAGAGAGACAGCGCGTGTGTGAGAGAGAGACAGCGCGCGTGTGAGAGAGAGAGACAGCGCGTGTGTGTGTGAGAGAGAGAGACAGCGCGTGTGTGTGTGTGAGAGAGAGAGACCGCGTGTGTGTGTGTGAGAGAGAGAGACAGCGCGTGTGTGTGAGAGAGACAGCGCGTGTGTGTGTGTGAGAGAGAGAGACAGCGCGCGTGTGTGTGTGAGAGAGAGAGAGACAGCGCGTGTGTGTGTGTGAGAGAGAGACAGCGCGCGTGTGTGAGAGAGAGACAGCGCGCGTGTGTGAGAGAGAGCGCGCGGGTGTGAGAGAGAGAGCACTTGTGTGTGTGTGAGAGAGAGAGCGCGTGTGTGTGTATGAGAGAGAGAGAGAGACAGCATGTGTGTGTATGTGTGTGTGTGAGAGACAGCATGTGTGTGTATGTGTGTGTGTGAGAGACAGCGTCTGTGCGAGAGAGAGAGACAGCGTGTGTGTGTGTGTGCGCGAGAGAGAGAGAAAGAGACAGCGTGTGTGTGTGCGAGAGAGAGAGAGCGTGTGTGTGTGCGAGAGAGAGAGCGTGTGTGTGTGCGAGAGAGAGAGTGACAGCGGTGTGTGTGTGTGAGAGAGAGAGACAGTGTGTGTGTGTGTGTGAGAGAGCACGTGTGTGTGTGTGAGAGAGAGAGAGAGAGACAGCGCGTGTGTGTGTGAGAGAGAGTGCATGTGTGTGTGAGAGAGCGCGTGTGTGTGTGAGAGAGAGCACGTGTGTGTGAGAGAGAGAGCACGTGTGTGTGTGAGAGAGAGAGCACGTGTGTGTGTGAGAGAGGGAGCACGTGTGTGTGTGAGAGAGAGAGCGCGTGTGTGTGTGAGAGAGAGAGACAGTGCGCGTGTGTGTGAGAGAGAGAGAGCACGTGTGTGTGTGTGAGAGAGAGAGAGAGAGAGACAGCGCATGTGTGTGAGAGAGAGAGAGCACGTGTGTGTGTGTGTGAGAGAGAGAGTGCGTGTGTGTGTGTGTGAGAGAGACAGCGCGTGTGTGTGTGTGAGACAGCGCGTGTGTGTGTGTGAGACAGCGCGCGCGTGTGTGTGTGAGAGAGAGCGTGTGTGTGAGAGAGAGTGCATGTGTGTGTGAGAGAGAGACAGCGTGTGTGTGTGTGTGAGAGAGAGAGACAGTGTGTGTGTGTGTGAGAGAGACAGCGTGTGTGTGTGAGAGACAGCGTGTGTGTGTGTGAGAGACAGCGCGTGTGTGTGTGTGAGAGACAGCGCGTGTGTGTGTGTGTGAGAGACAGCGCGTGTTTGTGTGTGTGAGAGACAGCGCGTGTTTGTGTGTGTGAGAGAAAGTGAGTGTGTGTGTGTGAGAGAGATATGTGTGTTGTGTGTGAGAGAGAGAGAGAGACTGTGTGAGAGAGAGACTGTGTGTTGTGTGTGTGAGAGAGAGAGACTGTGTTGTGTGTGAGAGAGACAGCGCGTGTGTTTGTGTGAGAGAGAGACTGTGTTGTGTGTGAGAGAGAGAGAGATAGCGTGTGTGTGTGAGAGAGAGAGACTGTGTGTATTGTGTGTGTGTGAGAGAGAGAGAGACTGCGTTGTGTGTGTGAGAGAGAGAGAGACTGTGCGTTGTGTGAGTGAGAGAGAGAGAGACTGTGCGTTGTGTGTGTGAGAGAGAGAGAGAGACAGCGCGTGTTTGTGTTTGAGAGAGAGAGACAGCGTGTGTGTGTGTGTGAGAGAGAGACAGAGAGATGTGTGTGTTGTGTGTGTGTGTGAGAGAGAGAGAGAGACTGTGTGTATTGTGTGTGAGAGAGAGAGACTGTGTGTTGTGTGTGAGAGAGAGAGAGACTGTGTGTATTGTGTGTGTGTGAGAGAGAGAGAGACAGCGCGTGTGTGTGTGAGAGAGAGACAGTGTGTGAGAGAGAGAGAGACTGAGTGTTGTGTGTGTGTGAGAGAGAGAGAGACTGCGTTGTGTGTGTGAGAGAGAGAGAGACAGCGCGTGTGTGTGTGAGAGAGAGACAGTGTGTGAGAGAGAGAGAGACTGAGTGTTGTGTGTGTGTGTGAGAGAGAGAGACTGTGTGTGTGTGTGAGAGAGAGAGAGACAGCGTGTGTGTGCGAGAGAGAGAGAGAGACAGCGTGTGTGTGCGAGAGAGAGTGAGAGACAGCGTGTGTGTGCGAGAGAGAAAGCGTGTGTGTGCGAGAGAGAGAGACAGCGTGTGTGTGCGAGAGAGAGAGAGAGAGACAGCGCGTGTGTGTGCGAGAGAGAGAGAGAGAGACAGCGCGTGTGTGTGGGAGAGAGAGAGAGAGAGACAGCGCGTGTGTGTGTGTGTGAGAGAGAGAGAGAGAGACAGAGCGTGTGTGTGTGAGAGAGAGAGAGACAGCGTGTGTGGGTGTGAGAGAGAGAGACAGCGTGTGTGTGAGAGAGAGAGAGACAGTGTCTGTGTGGGTGTGTGAGAGGGAGAGAGAGACAGTGTGTGTGTGTGCGAGAGAGAGAGAGAGACTCTGTGTGTGTGTGTGTGCGAGAGAGAGAGAGACAGCGCGTGTGTGTGCGAGAGAGAGAGAGACAGCGTGCGTGTGTGTGCGAGAGAGAGAGAGAGACAGCGCGTTTGCGTGTGTGTGTGAGAGAGAGAGACAGCGCGTTTGCGTGTGTGTGTGAGAGAGAGAGACAGCGTGTGTGGATGTGAGAGTGAGAGAGAGAGACAGTGTCTGTGTGGGTGTGTGAGAGAGAGAGAGAGACAGTGTCTGTGTGGGTGTGTGAGAGAGAGACAGACAGTGTGTGTGTGTGTGCGAGAGAGAGAGAGAGACAGCGTGTGTGTGTGCAAGAGAGAGACAGCGTGTGTGTGCAAGAGAGAGAGACAGCGTGTGTGTGCGAGAGAGAGAGAGAGACAGCGTGTGTGTGCGAGAGAGAGAGACAGCGTGTGTGTGCGAGAGAGAGAGAGAGAGACAGCGCGTGTGTGTGCAAGAGAGAGAGACAGCGTGTGTGTGTGCGAGAGAGAAAGAGAGACAGTGTCTGTGTGGGTGTGTGAGAGAGAGACAGACAGTGTGTGTGTGTGTGCGAGAGAGAGAGACAGCGTGTGTGTGTGCAAGAGAGAGACAGCGTGTGTGTGCAAGAGAGAGAGACAGCGTGTGTGTGCGAGAGAGAGACAGTGTGTGTGTGCGAGAGAGAGAGACAGCGTGTGTGTGCGAGAGAGAGAGAGAGAGACAGCGCATGTGTGTGCGAGAGAGAGAGAGAGACAGCGCGTGTGTGTGCGAGAGAGAGAGAGAGAGACAGCGCGTGTGTGTGCGAGAGAGAGAGAGAGAGACAGCGCGTGTGTGTGTGTGTGTGTGAGAGAGAGAGAGACAGAGCGTGTGTGTGTGAGAGAGAGAGAGACAGCGTGTGTGGGTGTGAGAGAGAGAGAGACAGCGTGTGTGTGAGAGAGAGAGAGACAGTGTCTGTGTGGGTGTGTGAGAGGGAGAGAGAGACAGTGTGTGTGTGTGCGAGAGAGAGAGAGAGACTCTGTGTGTGTGTGTGCGAGAGAGAGAGAGAGACAGCGCGTGTGTGTGCGAGAGAGAGAGACAGCGTGCGTGTGTGTGCGAGAGAGAGAGAGAGACAGCGCGTTTGCGTGTGTGTGTGAGAGAGAGAGACAGCGTGTGTGGATGTGAGAGAGAGAGAGAGACAGTGTCTGTGTGGGTGTGTGAGAGAGAGAGAGACAGTGTGTGTGTGTGTGCGAGAGAGAGAGAGAGACAGCGTGTGTGTGTGCGAGAGAGAGACAGCGTGTGTGTGTGTGAGAGAGAGAGACAGCGTGTGTGTGTACGGGAGAGAGAGAGACTCTGTGTGTGTGTGTGCGAGAGAAAGAGACAGCGTGTGTGTGTGCAAGAGACAGCATGTGTGTGAGAGAGACAGCATGTGTGTGTGAGAGAGAGAGACAGCGTGTGTGTGAGAGAGAGACAGCGTGTGTGTGTGAGAGAGAGACAGCGTGTGTGTGTGTGAGAGAGACAGTGACAGCGTGTGTGTGTGAGAGACAGAGAGAGATGTGTGTGCGACAGAGAGACAGCGTGTGTGTGCGAGAGAGAGACAGAGAGACAGCGTGTGTGTGCGAGAGAGACAGCGTGTGGGTGCGAGAGAGAGACAGAGAGACAGCGTGTGGGTGCGAGAGAGAGACAGAGAGACAGCGTGTGTGTGCGAGAGAGAGAGAGACAGCGTGTGTGTGTGTGCAAGAGAGAGAGCGTGTGTGTGCGAGAGAGAGAGAGACAGCGTGTGTGTGTGCAAGAGAGAGAGACAGCGTGTGTGTGTGCGAGAGAGAGAGAGAGTCAGCATGTGTGTGTGCGAGAGAAAGAGAGAGAGACAGCGTGTGTGTGTGTGTGTGAGAGAGACAGCGTGTGTGTGAGAGAGACAGCGTGTGTGTGTGTGAGAGAGACAGCGTGTGTGTGTGTGAGAGAGACAGTGTGTGTGTGCGAGAGAGAGACAGCGTGTGTGTGTGAGAGACAGAGAGAGATGTGTGTGCGACAGAGAGACAGCGTGTGTGTGCGAGAGACAGAGAGAGATGTGTGTGCGACAGAGAGACAGCGTGTGTGTGCGAGAGAGAGAGAGAGACAGAGAGACAGCGTGTGTGTGCGAGAGAGACAGCGTGTGTGTGAGAGAGAGAGAGACAGAGAGACAGCGTGTGTGTGCGAGAGAGAGACAGCGTGTGTGTGTGCGAGAGAGAGAGACAGCGTGTGTGTGCGAGAGAGAGACAGCGTGTGTGTGTGCGAGAGAGAGAGACAGCGTGTGTGTGCGAGAGAGAGACAGCGTGTGTGTGAGCGAGAGAGAGAGAGACAGCGTGTGTGTGAGAGAGAGTGCATGTGTGTGTGAGAGAGAGAGAGAGACAGTGTGTGTGTGTGTGTGTGTGAGAGAGACAGCGTGTGTGTGTGAGAGACAGCGTGTGTGTGTGTGAGAGACAGCGCGTGTGTGTGTGTGAGAGACAGCGCGTGTGTGTGTGTGAGAGACAGCGCGTGTTTGCGTGTGTGAGAGACAGCGCGTGTTTGTGTGTGTGAGAGACATCGCGTGTTTGTGTGTGTGAGAGACAGTGAGTGTGTGTGTGTGAGAGAGACAGAGAGAGATATGTGTGTTGTGTGTGAGAGAGAGAGAGACTGTGTGTTGTGTGTGAGAGAGAGAGAGACTGTGTGTTGTGTGTGAGAGAGAGACTGTGTGTTGTGTGTGAGAGAGAGAGAGACTGTGTGTTGTGTGTGTGAGAGAGAGACAGCGCGTGTGTTTGTGTGAGAGAGAGACTGTGTTGTGTGTGAGAGAGAGAGAGATAGCGTGTGTGTGTGTGAGAGAGAGAGACTGTGTGTATTGTGTGTGTGTGAGAGAGAGAGAGACTGTGCGTTGTGTGTGTGAGAGAGAGAGAGACTGTGCGTTGTGTGAGTGAGAGAGAGAGAGACTGTGCGTTGTGTGTGTGAGAGAGAGAGAGAGACAGCGCGTGTTTGTGTTTGAGAGAGAGAGAGAGACAGCGTGTGTGTGTGTGAGAGAGAGACAGAGAGATGTGTGTGTTGTGTGTGTGTGAGAGAGAGAGAGACTGTGTGTATTGTGTGTGAGAGAGAGAGACTGTGTGTTGTGTGTGAGAGAGAGAGAGACTGTGTGTATTGTGTGTGTGTGAGAGAGAGAGAGACTGAGTGTTGTGTGTGTGTGAGACAGAGAGAGACTGCGTTGTGTGTGTGAGAGAGAGAGAGACAGCGCGTGTGTGTGAGAGAGAGAGAGACAGCGCGTGTGTGTGGGAGAGAGAGAGACAGCGCGTGTGTGTGTGTGTGTGTGAGAGAGAGAGAGACAGAGCGTGTGTGTGTGAGAGAGAGAGAGACAGCGTGTGTGGGTGTGAGAGAGAGAGACAGCGTGTGTGTGAGAGAGAGAGAGACAGTGTCTGTGTGGGTGTGTGAGAGGGAGAGAGAGACAGTGTGTGTGTGTGCGCGAGAGAGAGAGAGACAGCGCGTGTGTGTGCGAGAGAGAGAGAGACAGCGTGCGTGTGTGTGCGAGAGAGAGAGACAGCGCGTTTGCGTGTGTGTGTGAGAGAGAGAGACAGCGCGTTTGCGTGTGTGTGTGAGAGAGAGAGACAGCGTGTGTGGATGTGAGAGAGAGAGAGAGACAGTGTCTGTGTGGGTGTGTGAGAGAGAGACAGACAGTGTGTGTGTGCGAGAGAGAGAGAGAGACAGCGTGTGTGTGTGCAAGAGAGAGAGACAGCGTGTGTGTGCAAGAGAGAGAGACAGCGTGTGTGCGAGAGAGAGAGACAGCGTGTGTGTGCGAGAGAGAGAGACAGCTTGTGTGTGCGAGAGAGAGAGAGACAGCGCGTGTGTGTGCGAGAGAGAGAGAGAGACAGCGCGTGTGTGTGCGAGAGAGAGAGAGAGACAGCGCGTGTGTGTGAGAGAGAGAGAGAGAGAGACAGCGCGTGTGTGTGTGAGAGAGAGAGAGACAGAGCGTGTGTGTGTGAGAGAGAGAGAGACAGCGTGTGTGGGTGTGAGAGAGAGAGAAACAGCGTGTGTGTGAGAGAGAGAGAGACAGTGTCTGTGTGGGTGTGTGAGAGGGAGAGAGAGACAGTGTGTGTGTGTGCGAGAGAGAGAGACTCTGTGTGTGTGTGCGAGAGAGAGAGAGACAGCGCGTGTGTGTGCGAGAGAGAGAGAGAGACAGCGTGCGTGTGTGTGCGAGAGAGAGAGAGACAGCGCGTTTGCGTGTGTGTGTGAGAGAGAGAGACAGCGTGTGTGGATGTGAGAGAGAGAGAGAGAGAGAGACAGTGTCTGTGTGGGTGTGTGAGAGAGAGACAGACAGTGTGTGTGTGTGTGCGAGAGAGAGAGAGAGACAGCGTGTGTGTGTGCGAGAGAGAGACAGCGTGTGTGTGTGCGAGAGAGAGAGACAGCGTGTGTGTGTGCGAGAGAGAGAGACAGCGTGTGTGTGTACGGGAGAGAGAGAGACTCTGTGTGTGTGTGTGCGAGAGAAAGAGACAGCGTGTGTGTGTGTGTGAGAGAGAGACAGCATGTATGTGTGTGTGTGTGAGAGAGACAGCGTGTGTGTGTGTGAGACAGCATGTGTGTGTGTGAGAGACAGCATGTGTGTGTGAGAGAGAGAGACAGCATGTGTGTGAGAGAGAGAGAGACAGCGTGTGTGTGAGAGAGAGACAGTGACAGCGTGTGTGTGCGACAGAGAGACAGCGTGTGTGTGCGAGAGAGAGAGAGAGAGACAGAGAGACAGCGTGTGTGTGCGAGAGAGAGAGAGAGACAGCGTGTGTGTGTGTGCAAGAGAGAGAGCGTGTGTGTGTGCGAGAGAGAGAGGGACAGCGTGTGTGTGTGCAAGAGAGAGAGACAGCGTGTGTGTGTGCGAGAGAGAGAGAGAGAGTCAGCATGTGTGTGTGCGAGAGAAAGAGAGAGAGACAGCGTGTGTGTGTGTGAGAGAGACAGCGTGTGTGTGTGAGAGAGACAGCGTGTGTGTGTGTGAGAGAGACAGCGTGTGTGTGTGAGAGACAGAGAGAGATGTGTGTGCGACAGAGAGACAGCGTGTGTGTGCGAGAGACAGAGAGAGATGTGTGTGCGACAGAGAGACAGCGTGTGTGTGCGAGAGAGAGAGAGAGACAGAGAGACAGCGTGTGTGTCCGAGAGAGACAGCGTGTGTGTGAGAGAGAGAGAGACAGAGAGACAGCGTGTGTGTGCGAGAGAGAGACAGCGTGTATGTGAGCGAGAGAGAGAGAGACAGCGTGTGTGTGTGCGAGAGAGAGAGACAGCGTGTGTGTGTGAGTGAAAGACAGCGCGTGTGTGTGAGAGAGAGAGCACGTGTGTGTGTGAGAGAGAGACAGCGCGTGTGTGTGTGAGAGAGAGAGACAGCGCGTGTGTGTGTGAGAGAGAGAGACAGCACGTGTGTGTGTGAGAGAGAGCACATGTGTGTGTGAGAGAGAGAGAGCGCGTGTGTGTGTGAGAGAGAGAGCGAGCGCGCGTGTGTGTGAGAGAGAGAGAGCGCGCGTGTGTGTGTGAGAGAGAGACAGCGCGTGTGTGTGTGAGAGAGAGTACGTGTGTGTGTGTGAGAGAGAGAGCACGTGTGTGTGTGTGAGAGAGAGAGAGCACGTGTGTGTGTGAGAGAGAGAGAGCACGTGTGTGTGTGTGAGAGAGAGAGAGCGCGTGTGTGTGTGTGAGAGAGAGAGCACGCGTGTGTGTGTGTGAGAGAGAGAGAGAGAGCGCGTGTGTGTGTGTGAGAGAGAGAGAGAGAGAGCGCGTGTGTGTGTGTGAGAGAGAGAGAGAGAGCGTGTGTGTGTGTGAGAGAGAGAGAGACAGCACGTGTGTGTGAGAGAGAGAGAGACAGCGTGTGTGTGTGTGTGTGTGAGAGAGAGAGAGAGACAGCGTGTGTGTGTGTGAGAGAGAGAGAGCGCGTGTGTGTGTGTGAGAGAGAGAGAGACAGCACGTGTGTGTGAGAGAGAGAGAGACAGCGTGTGTGTGTGCGAGAGAGAGAGAGACAGCGCACGTGTGTGTGTGAGAGAGAGAGACAGCGTGTGTGTGTGTGAGAAAGAGACAGCGCGCGCGTGTGTGTGTGAGAGAGAGTGCGTGTGTGAGAGAGAGAGACAGCATGTGTGTGTGTGTGAGAGAGAGAGACAGCGTGTGTGTGTGTGAGAGAGAGAGAGACAGCGTGTGTGTGTGAGAGAGAGAGACAGCGCGTGTGTGTGTGTGAGAGAGAGAGACAGCGCGTGTGTGAGAGAGAGAGACAGCGCGTGTGTGAGAGAGAGACAGCGCGTGTGTGAGAGAGACAGCGCGTGTGTGTGTGTGTGAGAGAGAGAGACAGCGCGTGTGTGTGTGTGAGAGAGAGAGACAGCGCGTGTGTGTGTGTGAGAGAGAGAGACAGCGCATGTGTGTGTGAGAGAGAGAGACAGCGCGTGTGTGTGTGTGAGAGAGAGAGACAGCGCGTGTGTGTGTGTGAGAGAGAGAGACAGCGCGTGTGTGTGTGAGAGAGAGAGACAGCGCGTGTGTGTGTGTGAGAGAGAGAGACAGCGCGTGTGTGTGTGAGAGAGAGAGACAGCGCGTGTGTGTGTGAGAGAGAGAGACAGCGCGTGTGTGTGTGTGAGAGAGAGAGACAGCGCGTGTGTGTGTGTGAGAGAGAGAGACAGCGTGTGTGTGTGTGTGTGAGAGAGAGAGACAGCGCGCGTGTGTGAGAGAGAGACAGCGCGCGTGTGTGAGAGAGAGACAGCGCGCGGGTGTGAGAGAGAGAGCACTTGTGTGTGTGTGAGAGAGAGAGCGCGTGTGTGTGTATGAGAGAGAGAGAGACAGCATGTGTGTGTGTGTGTGTGTGAGAGACAGCGTCTGTGCGAGAGAGAGAGACAGCGTGTGTGTTTGTGCGCGCGAGAGAGAGAGAAAGAGACAGCGTGTGTGTGTGCGAGAGAGAGAGAGAGCGTGTGTGTGTGCGAGAGAGAGAGAGCGTGTGTGTGTGCGAGAGAGAGAGAGAGCGTGTGTGTGTGCGAGAGAGAGAGAGACAGCAGTGTGTGTGTGAGAGAGAGAGAGACAGTGTGTGTGTGAGAGAGCGCGTGTGTGTGAGAGAGAGCCCGTGTGTGTGTGAGAGAGAGAGAGAGAGAGAGACAGCGCGTGTGTGAGTGAGAGAGAGTGCATGTGTGTGTGAGAGAGAGCGCGTGTGTGTGTGAGAGAGAGCACGTGTGTGTGTGAGAGAGAGAGCACGTGTGTGTGTGAGAGAGAGAGCACGTGTGTGTGTGAGAGAGAGAGCACGTGTGTGTGTGAGAGAGGGAGCACGTGTGTGTGTGAGAGAGGGA